>NW_027498622.1:0-124558 GCF_021521415.1 Bidens hawaiensis
AGGATCCGACATCTGTGGAACCTCTTATTCTGCTGCAAAAAGAAATGCTGATCAGAGGAAGATAGAAGTGGCTGACAGACCAACACAAAAACATTCGTTCTCACTCAAAACAAAGACCATGACCTTCGTGAAAGTGATAGAGTCAACATCCAGGATCCCCACCATGATAGTTTGGTAATAACATTATATGTAGCTAACCATTATGTGCGCAGGATCCTCGTAGATGGTGGAAGCTCTGTCAAACATTATTCAATTAGATGTGTGCTGAGAAAGATGAATATTCCTGAGGATGAGATCGTTCCAGTTCCTCAGTATTGGTTGGATTCAGCGGAGAGACTAAGAACACTATGGGGAAATAAAGCTCCCAGTATACGTCGAAGGGGTAAATAAAATACAATTTTTTTGTGTTATTGACTGTTTGTCTTGTTAGCAATATTATATTAGGCAGGCCCTGAATACACGACATGAAAGCAGTCCCCCTCCACCTATCACCAATGTGTGAAACTCCGAAGCCCAGTGGGGAGTCATCAAAATCATCAGCGATCAACAAGATGCAAAAAATTGCTACAACATCCTCTATGAAGTGTACTGCCAAACCCCAGCAGGTATAGCAATTACAGAAAACCAGCACGAGGCGTAATAGAGGCCAGGGAACAAGAAATCAAAGAAGTACTTCCTTATCCCGAGGATCCTGAAGACAAAGTGCTGATGGGAACCAGCATTCCTAAGGATATTGAGTCAAAAAATTGCCCTCAGATTTTCTCAAGTCAAGACTGTCGACATTCGCATGGAAACATGAAGATATGACATGTATTTCCAAAGATATTATAACACATAAACTTGGAATTGATAATTCTTTCAGTCCAATCCATCAAAAGAGAAGAAAGTTTGCACCTGAGAGAAACATAATTATCCAAGAAGAAGTTGAAAGACTTTTGAAGGCAAATATGATCAGGGAAGTTCAATATCCCCGATGGTTAGCAAATGTAGTAGTGGTGCAGAAAAAGAATGGAAAATGGAGAGTTTGTGTGGATTTTACAGACTTGAATAAAGACTGTCCTAAAGATCCATTCCCTCTACTACACATCGATTCAATGGTAGATGCTACAGCCGTTCACGAGATGCTGACGTTTATGGACGCATCCTCAGGATTTCAGCAAATCCAAATGGAGCCCTCAGATCAAGAAGACACGGCCTTCATGACTCCCACAGGTTTTTATTATTATATTTATGCTTTTTGGACTTAGAAATGCAAGTGCAACCTATCAGAGGTTAGTCAACATGATGTTTCAAGAGCAATTGGGGGACACGATGTAAGTCTATATCGATGATATGGTAGTGAAGTCCAAGAAAGCTGAGGATCACCTCCAGGATCTCAAGACTGCATTCGATATCCTCGACAAATATAACATGAAGCTGATCCTGCGAAGTGCCATTTCGGAGTGAAGGCTGGCAAATTCTTGGGATACATGGTCACCAAGAGGGGGATAGAAGCAAGTCTAGAGCAGATACAAGCTATCCTGAATCTGAAATCCCCAGCATCAGTAAAGGATGTTCAAAGGCTAACTGGCAGGATAGCGGCGCTCAACAGATTCATATCCAAATCCTCAGAAAGTGCAAAGAGTTATATGATATCCTGAGGAAAAACAAAAGGTTCGAGTGGACCAGTAAGCATGAGGAAGCTTTAATGTCCTTAAAAGCTTATCTTTCCTCTGCTCCTCTGCTGGTAAAACCCGAAGAATGTGAACCTCTATCTCTATATCTAGCTGTATCAAATAATTCTGTGAGTGCAGTTTTAGCTAAGGATCTCGAAGGTCAACAACATCCCATCTATTATGTAAGTAAGAGTTTATTGGATGCTGAAATCAGGTATTCTTATCTTTAGAAATTAATTTTAGCACTTATTATGGCATCTACTAAACTTAGACATTATTTTGAAACTCATCATATTCTTGTTAAAACTAATTACCCTATTAAGTCTGTTTTGAGAAAACCAGAAATGTCAGGTAGGATGGAAAAATGGGCTGTAAAACTGAGTGCATATGGTATAGCATATGAACCCAGGACTGCCATCAAATCCCAGGCATTAGCAGACTTTGTGGATGATTTCACCAGTGAACTTAAAGAAGAAGCAGACTTGGAAGTCCAACAACTTGAAGAAACCAAAGATAAGTGGACTCTATACACTGATGGTGCTTCAAATGTTAGAGGAACAGGTCTCGGGATCCTGCTGAAATCGCTACAGGGGGACATTATACCTCAATCCATATCCTGCGGATTCCAAGCCACAAACAATGAGGCAGTTGACGAAGCTTTGATAGCAGGATTACAACTAGCAATTGACATGAAAATCAGGTTTATTCAAGTACATGTTGATTCATTATTATTAACCAATCATTTTAATGGTTCATATACTGTTAGAGGAGAAAAACTAATGAAATATTTAGAGTTAGTAAAAAAACTAGCAAAATTTTTCGTAATGTTTGATATTTCACAGGTACCTAGAGAAGAGAATGTTGAAGCAGATGCCCTAGCATACTTAGCTTCATCCTTCAGAATACCAGAGGGTGTCAAGATTCCTATCATACACATCCTGAGCCCAGAAATATAAGAGCAAGGTGTCAATGAAATATCAGAAAATGATGAAGATATGAGAGCCAAGGATCCTGAGGATAATGAAAATTCTTGGATTATTTCCATCAGGAAATATATTCAGGATGGCGTTATCCCCAAGGATGAAAACCCAAGAACTTTTCGCACAAAGGTAATACCATATACTATAATGAATGATATATTATACAGAAAATCTCTTGCAGGACCATATCTTAGGTGCTTGGAGAAGGCATAAGCTCAAGAAGTTCTTCAGGATATCCATCAAGGAGACTGTGGGAATCATACTGGGGGCAGAGCACTATTCTCCAAAATCCTGAGAACAGGATACTTCTGGCCAACGATGAAGAGGGACGCTATGAATTATTCTCAGAAATGTGATGCATGCCAAAGACACAGCAACATTCTGCACCAGCCGGCTGAACCATTGTATCCTATTATATCCCCTTGGCCTTTCATGAAGTGGGGTATGGATATAGTGGGAAAGCTACCAAGAGCTCCCGAAGGAAAAGTCTTTATGTTGGCAATGACAGACTATTTCTCAAAGTGGATCGAGGCTGAATCTTTTGTTCAAGTCAGAGAGAAAGAAGTTATCTCATTCATCAAGCGCAACATCCTGACAAGATTTGGAATCCCAACAGAGATAGTGTGTGACAATGGCTCGCAGTTCATTGGCAAGGGGACCACTAACTTTTGTGCCAGTTGGGGAATCAAGATGATCACCTCAACACCTGTCCATCCTCAAGCTAACGGACAGGCCGAGTCAAGCAACAAAATCATTATCAATAACCTGAAGAAAAAGTTGGGGTCTAAGAAAGGAAAGTAGGCCGAGGAACTGCCCTTCGTTCTTTGGGCAAACAGGACCACTTCAAAGAATGCTACTGGTCAGACTCCTTTCTCATTAGTGTTTGGGGCTGAAGCAGTTATCCCGACAGAGATGGTTATCCCTACAGCTAGAGTCAGGCATCAAAATCCCGAAGATAACACTCAAAGTCTACTTGAAGATTTAGATGCAGTAGAAGGGATTTAGCAAAGATCAGAATGGCCTCTTATCAGAAGAAGATAGCGAAATCCTATAACAAAAATATCAGGGTTCGTAGATTTCAAGAAGGGGATTTGGTTCTACGAAAATCCTTTCAGAATACTACAAATCCTGCAGATGGAAAGCTTGCACCAAAGTGGGAATGTCCTTACTTGATAGATTCAGAAGCAGGAAATGGGGCATACAAATTGTCCACTTTGGATGGTGATTTACTACCAAGGGCTTGGAACGCTATCCACCTCAAAAAATATTTTATGTAAGATTTCTATCCTGAGGATAATTTAACAGTAATGTTGAACAACTAAGGTGTGTATTCTAATTTATCCTTTTATTTTTTCAATATTATTATTCTTCTATCTTGGTACTGACTTAAGCATCGGAGGGGTGTTAGCAAGGCTAACACCCACCCCTCACCTAGAGTTGATTGTTTGTAGCTTGAAGATATGTGATATCCCCACATGGAATGGAGTTAATTTGGGCCTTGTCGCCAGTATTTTTAGGCCTTGTCGCCAGTTTAATCCTAAGGTTTAAGGGGTTTTCACCTCTTCTTAAGGGCCTTGTCGCCAGTTGGCCTTTGTCTCCAGTTAAAGGTATTATTCAATACTTTCTAAGGTTTAAGGGGTTTTCACCTCTTCTTACGATCGCCTGTAGTGCACGTTTATTCGGCCGTAGTTTGAGAGACGGGGCCAGCACATAAAATATAGTGACTTGTTACCTCGTTATCCTCAGCTATTGGTTTGAATCTCAAGTTTATGGTAGACGTACCATTTCCCAAGGTTTAAGGGGTTTTCACCTCTTCTCAAGGGCCATGTTGCCGGTTTAATCCTAAGGTTTAAGGGGTTTTCACCTCTTCTCAAGGGCCATGTCGCCAGTTTAATCCTAAAGTTTAAAGGGTTTTCACCTCTTCTCAAGGGCCTTGTCGCCAGTTTAGGCCTTGTCGCCAGTATATTTGGGCCATGTCGCCAGAATTTCTGAAATTATTCTCAGGATAATATTGCAGGATATCCTTATGATTAGAAGAACAACCTGAGAGGTAATCTTGTTAACAAGGACGAAATGGTCTATACCTTATCAAAGTTGATTACTAAATAATTATGGTATGACTTCCTATTTTGCAATGTTCTTTATTTCCTTTTATTTAATGAATTTTATGACTTTATGTTGGTTCATTAACTTAAACCTAAATTTTGTTTCTTATCTCACTTAGATTTCTAAGTTCTAAATGAAATCAACTTTATTATGAAAATTCGATAACATGAGCGAAGATAAAACACCAACATAAGTTATAAAAGGTTATTCTACTAATATTAAAAGTGCAGGAAAAGGATGATTCAGGTTTCACTCAAAAAAGAGCCCATCCACCTGAACCATCATATTGTCTTAAAGCAGGAAATAAAAGGTTTGGGCTTCGTCCTGAACCAGGAGCCCTCCACCCAAACCGTTATCCTAAGCATACTACATTATCCTTACATAACCAGAATAGAAATTGTTCAGAACAACCATTGAAAACACATGAAAACAACCTGAAAACCAGGTTCAAACTTTTCCACCTTCAACATTGTCGCCTTCCTTCTTCTCCAAATCCGTCGCCTCCCCAGCCTTAGTCTCCTTCACATCCTCACCAGCTCCAGCATCCTTGATCACCTTAGAAGTCCCAGCCGTCTCATCCTCTTCAAGCTTCTCCCCCTTAGCATCTTGAGCTTTTTCTTCCAAGCTACAGAATTCCAAGAATCCATCACATGACCCTTCGCTTGCGCTTCCTCTGACATCTTGATCATCGACTCCAGAATGCTGGCGGCTGCACACTTCTTGGTCTCCTCTAAGAACTCGGTCTTCTCCAACTCAAATGAGGCTTTGAGATCTGAAATCTCTTTGTCCTTCTTTTTGAGTAGCTTGTCCTTGGTGTCAACATCTTGTAGAAGATCGGCAAGCTTGGCTTCAGCCTCTCTCTTGGACAATTCAACATCTTGGGATATCTGTCGGTAACTTTTGGTTTTCTGTTATTCCCAAATTAATATTAGTTTTTATGCAGATTACTATTTTTCAGGATAAGCAAAAAATACTTACTATTCCAAGAAATTTAGCAAGAGCTTGAAGCTTCTCCACAGCATCAGTATTGGTCATGTCAGCAAAAGGCTCAGTCTCGGCCGAAGTAGTGGCTTTCCTCTTCTTCTGTGCGGCACTTTTTTGTTGAGTTGTTGGGACTCTCACCGACGGAGAAAGTGTCTTGGAATGTTCTTGCTTCACCACAGTCCTATCCTCAATAAGATCGTCCAAATCTACTAAGCTAAAAGACTTTGGCCTCGGCATCCCTACACAATGATTTATCAAGTTATTTTCAAGATAACAAAATCCCTAGAAAACCTAATATCCCCAAAAACACTTACCAGAATTCATGCTTTCAGCGGGTTTTGTAGCAATCACACTTGTTTCTCCCGTTTCTTCTTCTAACCAGAACTCCCTATCCTCTGGTGGAATCTTAAACAACGCCTTAAGCCTTCTATTTGTATCCTTCCTATACTTTACCAAATCCTTAAACACAAATGCCAAAAAAGAAATCGTATTAAGATAAATCGTTTGCGAAAAAGAAATTCTATCCTAAAGATTTCCTACCCTTATGAACCCATTTAGTAGGCAAGTTCATCCCATTCGGAATAGAGTCTCGACGAACGAAAAAGGAATGTTTCTTCCAATCGGGGTCGCTACTAGACACCTTGGGGACCATATAAAGACGGCTGGATTTAGATTGAAGACAGTAGCTAAAAGATCCGTGAGTACGGAGGTTATAAGTCGCGGCTATCTCGGGCACGCCTATGGATAACCCATGGGTTTTGTTCAGTCGATCTACCGTGGCCAAAACACTCCACACCATTGGCATGAGTTGCGAGTACGAGAACCTGATGATGTCAAAAAACTCCGTGACAAGCGAGGAAAAAGTGTATGAAAGGCCGATTGAAAAAGGGTAATAGAAAAAGCACACCCAGGTTTTGGAAGAGAAGTCAGCATTGACTTTAGAATCGTAGGGTCTGATAATGGCTTCGGCAGGTAACAGGCCTGAATCTTTTAGAAATCTAATGTCAAGATCTCTAAAAAGACACTGGTCTTCATCGGTGGCCGGAATAAGAGCTTGGTCGACAAAATCGTCCGAGGTTGTGAAAGAGAAAGGATTGGGCGCTCGAGGGGTTCTCTTCCTCCTTATCGATTGAATCGGAAGAAAAGTTTCAAGAAATTAAGAAGAAGAGAGATAAGAACAAACCTGATTATGAACCGGTGGAAGAGTATTATAATTTGGAAAAGTGGAAATGGTGTAATTATAACCTAAAGAAATGGTTATAGAGTCTCCTTGATCCACGCGCACGTCCTTTCAAATCGCAGAGATATTATTGATTTTAAAATTCAAATTTTTACAGCTGTCACGCGGTAAAAATTTGGGGGCAATTGTTGGGTGCAGATTTTTATCCTCGGATTTGAGCCTCACTTAGGGATAACGACTTACTCTGCTATTCTGAGGAAGGTACGTTGACTAATTCAATTATCCTATATTGTTCTTGTTTGTTTTGCAGATAAAAACACGTGGTAAATGTGATAATAAGAACGTGGACTGCAACGGATATTATCTGGACTTCATCAAATTCAAACGTGGGCAACTAACGGATTAGAGAAGAATTAGTCTAGGGTTTCCGGTTATTTCGGGATAACAGTTGTAACCTTATCTTATATAAACGAGCTGATAATATCATTAGAACACACACATTCACTTACCTAGCTACTAGCATACTCTGTAACACTAAGCATTCGATCACTTATCAGCTCCACCACTTGTAATCACCGATTTTCATTATTAATAAAGTTGACGGTGATAGTTTTCACCGTCCGGGGGTTTTTTGTGCCGGAGATTACCATAATCATATACGAATCCGACCAAAAATTACGTTCTTAATCTTTGACCGAAGAATTTCGATCAAAGATTACGTTGTTAATTCTTGACCGACGTAAGATTATTGTGATCAAGGGTTTTTTCTCTCATAATCATATCATTGTGTTCGATCTTATTATCAACAAGCACTTCACCTCACGCACTAATTTGATTAAAAGTTGCTTTGCCATTTTTTGACCGAAACAGAATGTATGCTATTTGACCAAACAATTTAATAATAATAATTTTCTTTACCAGCAGCAGCAGGGTTTGTGGATGGAGGAAAGAAGCTGCGGGGTCCTAGTAGCAGGAGGAAAGCATTAAACGACATGCCTGGACTATCAAAGAAACCGAGGAAGAAGATGAAGGAGAACAAGAAGGTGAAGGCGCCTCCATCTAATTCTCAGCCAGAGGATGAGATAAAGATTAAAGAAGGCTCCATCAAATTCTCAGCAGGAGCATGATGGTGTCACTATAGAAGAAATTATGGAAATGCTTCGCCAGGATTACGAACATGAGCAGAGCATGCTTAAACAACCCCTTCCTTTTCTCTCTGAGATATCCAGGGATTTGTGGATGGACTCCCAAAAGGATACTTGCTCATATCATTTTCATTCTTCATTTTTTTTACAAATCCTATAAATTATTTTTATACAATCCAGGATGAAACTCCTATGATAATCAACTCTGAGCCAAATTCTCCCGTGGAGATCCCTCCTCTCTACCGTTTTGAGAGTCTGGATCTTCCAACTATGAGCCCGGTCCCCTCACCACCGAAAGTAGGTTTGTCTTTGTCTTTGTAACAGACTCGGTTTTTGTAGCAACTTAATACTTGATTAGTATTGTCTTTTTAGGTATATACTCTTAATTAATTAATTAATTGGGTAGGGTTGATTTACTGCATATGTATGTACTCTTTTTTTAGGTTACCCTGGCTACAAAACTCATCAACTTTTACAAGCATCATCTAATCATTTACCATATACTATAATCTTCAAAATTTTAGACTTGTTATTCGAACTTTTTGTACTGATCACACTTGCTATAGGGCGTTATGAACGGATTGTGTCGGTTTTGGTCATTTTTTGGTATGTAGTCTATTGTTCTACTTAATACGTCATTTGGATTCATTTTTATTTCTATGGCGCACACTCTCACTTTAGATAAAAGCTATAAATGTTGTGACTAAAAAGGTACAGTGTTTGATCTGCTTACTTAGATTTGAAATACGGTTTAGCCACCAGTTTTAGATTTCATATAATATCTCCACAAAAAGTTGCATTTCAAGGCTTATTTTTTTGTGACTAAACTTGAAATCTTATTAAAATCCGTCTATCTTGAGGCTTCTATTAACGACGCATAAAGAGGTTCACAATTGGTATAATTGATTTCCGAATGAAGTCAATTTTTTTGTATGGAGGGTTCTACTTGATAACTTCCTACTTTTGATTTGCTTAGAAGGAAGACATTGTTCTTCAATTTCATGTCACTTTTGTAATCGGGCCTTTGAATCGGTAGAACATGCTCTAATCAGATGCAACTTTGAGAGAGGCATTTGACTACAAATTTTTTCTTGGTGTAAAACTCCTCTATTCTTTGGAGATTCGGTAAAATAATGTTTTGGATTTCGCCTTCAATTCGTAATCTTCGTCGAAAATGATACATATAGTTATGGGAATTTCTCCGACCACTCTTTGGAGCACTCGTTGAGCCAAAAATAACTTGATTTTTAACTTTGTGGCTCAGGAAGTAAACATTGTTCAAGAGATTAAAATCTTGTGTTTTTCGTGGATAAATATTAGAGCCAAGTTGTAAGACCTAGTAGGAGTCTTGGTGTAATTTTAATATTTCCAGCTGTAATTTCTTTCGTTTTTTTTCTTGTTCCTTCCTCTTTAAATCCGCCACTATGATAAATATATATATATATATATATATATATATATATATATATATATATTTTAACACCTAAACAAATACCGCCTTTTACCCTGCATGTGTAAATATTATGAACCTGCCACTCTACCACATATATGTAATGCAGACGTCATATACCACCTTTTACCATTCTATATGTATACATTAGACAACTTGATTTAACATCTTTTTAAGTAGATTTTTTTTAATATTGTTACAAATGTATTTCAATGCCTTATTCTTCTTTCCCTCCACGTCCACGAGTTTATAAACTAATTTATGAGTATAAATTGTTTGTTTGAATCAACATTCTTGGACACTTAGTTGAAATGGGCTAGGTTTGGGGTTTTGATGTTCTAGTTGAGTAATGTTAGATCAAATGTAGTGGGGGCGCTTTGCCCACCCAAAAAGTCTCTAAAGCGTCGGGAACACCGCACTCCGGGAGTGTTTTGGGCTTCAATTTTGAAGAACCGTGGATCGACTCACTGGTGGACGATCTACTTTCCTCGGGTGTGATTATGCTATTTCACCGATGGTTTCTCTTGGATCTGGGTTCTTCCACCTACAAAATGAACAGCACCGTAAACTTACCCCTCAGAAAGGGACAGAGGGGTCCTCTTTGGGGTAACCCTCCGGTGTGAGAATAAGTATTTGTGGGAGAAGATAATAATATGTGAGAGTAAGGAATTTGGAGTGTATTGCTTAATAGCTGAATACTCTGTAATTGGATGTGACTCTGCTCCTCCTTGTGGAGTTGATGCTGTATTTATAGTGCTAGGGTTTCCAATGATTGGGCTCAGACCCAATTAGGGCTTTGTTGGCCTCTTCCAGTTGCTTTGCGCCACGTGTCCTTTGGGACACCTGGTGCTTTTTCATTGGTTATAATCACGTGGTAGCACATGGGTTTTGCTGAGTTGTCCACCTTTCATTGGCAGCTGTCAACATCAGCATATTCTTATTCCTTAAAAAGATACTTTCTGGAAGGTTGTCTGACGTGCACAATCAAGGTTGCCCTAATCCTGATTTGGATAAGGACGAGGTTGATTATGTGCACGTGTGATATGCGCCAATCCTGAGGATGCGCGAGGTCTTCTCTTTATTCTCACGCGCAGATGTTTCATGCGCAGATGTGATATGCACGAGCATGTGATATGCGCCACGCGCTGATGCGCCACGCGCATATGTGATATGCGTGAGCATATGTGATGCGTGAGCATATGTGATGCCTGAGCATCTGTGGTGCCTGGGCATATGATGCCTGAGCATATGTGATATGCGTGACCATATGTGATATGCGCCATGCGCATAGGTTTTGGCTTTGTGCCTTCATAATGTCTTGATTTCGAGCCTCTTGTCCATATCTTGTGGGTTGACCCGCCTCGCTCGGTGTTGAGGCGGGTACATACCTCTTCAAGCCCCCCCAGTCTAATGTGTGTCTTGTCTCGCGCGAGCGAGGTAAGATAGATATTAGACTTAATAGTTTGCTCTTTTAGTAGAGGTTTGTCTTTTCCTTCTTATTATTCATCGTTGCGCGAAATTCTATCCTTTTGGTTGCAAACGAATCGTCCCTGTATGTGGTTGGTTGTTGCTGACGTGCGTCAGTGATGGAGACGTGTCAGACCTTTCGTGTGCTCGAGGTGCTACAGTTGCCTTTCGTGTCCCCTCACATAGTGTCAGGGACACGTGTCGCGCTCGCGTTGGTCCGTTCCTGCGAGTGGTGGCGCGTGAACTCTGGCAGCAGTCGTATAGTTTTTTTTCGTGTCCCCTCACACAGTGTCAGGGACACGTGTCGCGCTCGCGTTGGCTTACACCTGCGATTGGGGGCGCGTGAAGTCCGATCAGCACCAATATTTCTCTCTCCTGGGCCTATAAAAGCCAGCCCTTAGAGTTTTTTATCCTTCATCTTCTTGTTTATTACTCTGAGCTTTCCTTTCTTTCCTTGTATTCCGATTAGGTGTCTTCTGCTTCCAGATCTCTGTTCTTCGGATCATCCTTTGTTCGTTGTCACAGTTGTATGTCTGATAGCTCAGACAACACAATCTCCCCCATCCATTGCCGTGTGAAATCGCTAGTGATGTCTACGTTGAAGAAGACCGGCGAGGGGAAGAGGGCTGCTGAGGCCTCATCGGAGGAGGTCGGGAGGACCAAAACAGTGAAGAAGTGGGACGAGATCCCCTGCAAACTGAGGCAGGCCGATCTTGACAGCCTTATCGATACTCAGGGTTTTCTCCCTGAGTATGGCTGCCTGTTGCCGGCGGCCGGGCACACGGCGGCGGACCCGCCTACCGGCTATATTTCCCTTTACTGCCATTTTTTCACCCACTGCAACCTTCGTCTCCCGATGACAAGGTTTGTGGGTGCGGTGCTTAGGTTTTTTGGGATTCATATATCCCAAGTCCATCCGTTTGGACTTGTGCGCATGACTCATTTTGAGTTCATGTGCAAATCTCAGCGCGAGGAGCCCACCCCTCGGCTCTTTCAATTTTTTTATAAGCCCAAGATCCAAGATTCTTGGTTCTCATTTATTCCTCGCAGTCAGAAGGTCAAGTGCTCAACTGTTTCATTCAAGAGCCTTCATGACTGGTCTGAGAGGTTTTTTTACATCAGGGCTGGTGTGATCCCCATCCGCATGACCATGCGCGCGATCTCTTCTGCGCCTGCGGATGTGGGTGTCTTCAAGAACCCAACTGGCGCCTGGGTGAAAAAGTTGACTGCCGAACCATCCCCCGCCAAGAAAATTTGCGAGGAGGCGCTGGTGGGGGTTGGTATGAGCAGGAGGTGGGCTGACAGCGCGACTGAGCCCGTGATCCAAGTTGACGGCTTGTGTAAGTTAATCTCATTGCCTTACTTCTGCGCGAATATGATTCTTTTTGCTGATATCATTTGACTTGTTTTGTGCAGTCGTCAAGGAGTATGTCCACGCCGCCTATGATGAGCATATGGAGGGTGGCTCCGTCGCGCTGGGCGCTGGGGAGGTTGGCTTCCCCGATCGCTTTGATGACATGTTCATCCCTGTTGATCTGGGATTTATCTTTGACAGCGATGCGCCTGGTAAGCCTTTGTACTTATGCATTTTCCTTTATAATACCAAGTTTGTCTAACACTTCTGTTGCACATATTGTAGATACGCTTGAAAACTACGAGCTGGAGCTCGCGGAAGAGGAGGAGGAGGAGGCGCCCCAACTAAAGCGTAAAGCTAAGGGGAAAATTGGCGCAGGGGCCAGTAAGAAACAGAAGAAAGATGTTGCCCCTGTTGCTCAGGATCCTCCTACTCAGGCGGGGGGATTTGAGAAAACCCAGGAGTTTCCCTCCAAGTTTCCCTTGTCTTCCCTGCCTCAAAAAGTGGGCAGACCTCCTGTCCACACGAGGTATGGTGCTACTACCTCCTCCCTTCGCGCGGTGGAAAAGGGAAGCGGCGTTGCACCTTCGACAGGTATACTTTGCTTATCCTTTGCTTATCTTTCATGGTTCTATTAGCGCGATTCTGATAGAATTACTAATGAATCTTTGCTCACTCAAATGTTTGTAGAGCCGGCGACAGCGCAACAAGATGCCGAGGCTGCGCCGGAGGTCGCTTCGAAGTCCCCTGTTTTACCCTCGAAAAAGGGTAGAATGGACTTCATGGCGATGTTTGCCTCGCGAACGGAGTTGCGCCAAGGTACGTATTGTGCTTGTATTTTCTGACTTTTTTCTTTTAGATCAAGTCATGAACCATTTCTTTTTGTTTATTTTTTCACAGGAGTCGTAGCTGGCGTACAAGCTGCTAGCGGCACTCCTGGCGCCGGTGCCAGCGCCGTTGGCTCTGCTCCTGCTCCTGCAAGCGATGAATCTCCCCTCATCGGGATTACTAAGGAGCAGGAGGCCGTTTTACGCGCCGATCTGGCGGCGTCGAGACCTCCCTCACCTCCTCCTGCTCACAGCCCTCCTAGGGAGACTGTTTTTGATTCTAGGTCGCAGGAGAAAAGGCCTATTTCAGAGGAGGATGAGGAGGTTCATGCTGAAGACTCCTACGGCGGCCGCGCAAGCCCTGCAGCGCCGCGAGGTTTCGCGTCGCCGTCTTCTCGTGGGCCTGCCGCTGACTTTTCTGCTTCGTCCCCGCAGGTTTAAGTTTGTTTTTTCTCCGCTGCGCGGACTTTCATATTAGTGTTTTGATGACTTAGATCATTACTTTGTGTTTGCAGGAAGCCGATCACATCTACCGCCCGAGATGGAACATTACTGAGGACAGCTCATTTCAGTCCATGGGTGTGTGTGAGGACTTCTGGGCTCACTCTGTGCCTCCAGCTGAAAGGAGGTTTCAGGAGGCCCGCGCTCGCGATGACTTGCTTAAAGATCATCTGTTCGCTGGGTCGGCTTTCTTTGCTGCCTCCCAAGAGCTTCGCTATGATTACGTAAAAGTACGTGATGCTCTTGCGGAAGCCAAGCAAGAGGCTAAAGTATCTGCTTGGCATCTTTCTGATGCTCGAGAGAGAGCTGAGAAGCTCCAAGCAGAGCTCAGTGAGAACAGGGCAAGTGCCAACACCGCGTTCGTTAAGCGCGGGCATGAGCTCCAGGCTGCGCGGGAGAAGCTTCAGGTAGCCGAGGCGGACGCGGCCAAGTACGCGCGTAGAGTGCGCGACTTGGAGCTGGACGCGGAGGCGCGTGACCAAGCTCTTGTCCAGTCTATAACTGACAAATCATCGCTGGAGAGTGAGGTTGCGCGCCTGAAGAGGGAGCTGGCGGCCGCGCAGGCCGAAAAAGACGAAGCCTTGGCGACGGCAGCGTCTAGCCAGGAAGCACTCGATCTTGCGCGAGCGGAAAAAGAAGAAGTCCTGGCGGCAGCAGCGTCCGACAAAGAGTAGCTGAAACAGACTAAGGAAACTGTTGAGTTATTAAACTCTCAGATTCCTGCCCTCGAGACGTCTGTTGCTGGCCTCGCGCAGGATCGCCAATGGCTAATCTCACAGGGCATGACTCGTTGTGCTTACGCGATGAAATACTCAGACGAGTTTCAGGCCCTTGTGATGGACTGCAACGCTGCCGCGCGCTTGGTTGGTCGAGCTGAATGGTTTACGGATGGCTATGAATATGGCATGTTGAAGAAGAACCCATCCGAGTACCCTTATCAGAGCGACGTTGCCTGCGCGGACATGGCCGCGATGGGGGAGAAGTATTTGAATACTCCCATTCCCATCCTTGCGCAGGTATTTTAACTTTAATGAGATAACCTTGTCTTATTTTCCAAGTCTTTTTGTACTCATATTTTTCCTTATGATTTGCAGATATCCGCGCTTGCTGACCAGCCCGATCTCGGCGCGCTAAAGAAATTACTTGACGAGTGCGAGGGGGCTGGTGGCGGCGATGATGGCGCGGGGAATGCTGGCGTTGCTAGCGGCTCTGGCGTGGCCAAAGGATCCGCTCCTGACACTGTCGTGATAGAAGACTCCATTCAGGACGAAGAACTTGACTATGGTCAGTTTGGAGATGACGAGGAGCGGGCTGCGCCAGATGCTGAGGGCGGTGATGAGGATTATGAAGAGGCTGACGTCGACGTGGAGACTTGAGAAGCCCTTCATGTTTTTTGTATTTTTATTTGTAGTTTGTATCTTTTCATCTTGTATACTTGTAAATTTCAATGCTTTGGAATGAAATTTTGTTTTTCCCTTCATCGCATCTTGCGCATTCCCCATTCATCTCTTTATTTTGCTTGTTGAATATAAGATATGCTTGCACGTTGAAATAAGAACAAGGTTGTAAGGAAATTATTATACTTAATCCTTGTCATATTGTAAGTGATTTTGCCATATCTTGATTATGTTGACACGTGCCTAGGCTTTTTCATTATTCCTCTTTTGCGCGACGCTATCGCGCATTTATTATATGGAATTATGAGTTTTTAGCCTTTACGTATCAATATGTGTTGCTCAGATATCCATTACAATTGCATGCGCGACCTCGGCCTGAGACCTTAACAACTATGTTTTGGCATTTGTTTTGCCTTAGTTGTGTTTAGGTATTTTTATGGTTAGGCTGCGCAGTATGTAGGATGGATGTTGTGAGTGATTTGAGCTAAGGCTCACATTATTGGGCTAAGGCCCTGACGTTTTAGAGTTAAGACTCGTTAACGCGTTTGAGCTTGAAGCTCGCGCATGTATGTTTTACTTCGTTTTATTTCGTTTTGATGTCAATACAATGTTGTCATATTGCTCAAAATTAATAAAGGGAAGTGTGAAACATGTATGCATAAGGTAATAGAATTGGGCTAAGGCCCTGACGTTTTAGAGTTAAGACTCGTTAACGCTTTTGAGCTTGAAGCTCGCGCATGTATGTTTTACTTCGTTTTTATTTCGTTTTGATGTCAATACAATGTTGTAATATTGCTCAAAATTAATAAAGGGAAGTGTGAAACATGTATGCAAAAGGTGATAGAATCCACATTAAGAGAAGATAGCGCGTATCATTATTCATAATGGCTTAAAAAGCCTTGATTACAAACTTGACATTTTTTACATGAAACATTTTCTAAGCTGTGCTGCGTTCCATGCACGCGGGATCTTCTTTCCTTTCAAATCTTTTAAGGCGTATGCGCCTTTTCCCAATTCTTCCAAGACTTGATAAGGTCCCTCCCAATTGGGGGACATTTTTCCCGGGGGTATCGCGCGGCTAGCTTCATTGTTTCGAAGGACAAAATCATTTTTCTTGAAGTGGCATTCTTTCACGCGCTGGTTGTAATATTTTTCCAGTTTTTTCTTGTATTTGGCTTCACTGATGATAGCCGCCTCTCTGCGCCCTTCAAGTAAGTTGAGATCCAATCTTCTTTCGCGCTCGTTATCAATCTTGCTCATCATGAGCACTCTATGGGATGGGCATCCAATTTCTGCTGGAATCATTGCCTCTGTTCCATAGGTTAGGCTGAACGGGGATTCGCCATTGCTGGTTTTGCTTAATGTCCTGTGTGCCCACAGGACATTAGGTAGCTCTTCGACCCAAGAATGGGATTCTCCCTCCAACCTTTTCTTCAGCCCATTTAACAAGCTTTGATTCGCGCGCTCCACTTGGCCATTCCCCTGAGGGTGGTATACCGAAGTGAAGATTTGGTTGATGCGCAATTCCTTGAGCCAGTTGGATATCTTCTTGTCAGTGAATTGTTTGCCATTATCACTCACAATTTCCATGGGCAAGCCAAAACGGCATATGATGTGGCTCCAGATAAACTGCTTCATCGCTTCGGCTGTGATTTTTGCTAGTGGCTTGGCTTCAACCCATTTTGTAAAATAGTCTACTGCCACTATCAAAAATTTTACTCGCCCTTGCGCTTGCGGTAGGGGACCCACAATATCGATTGCCCATTTGTGGAAAGGCCATGCGGAGGTCACTGGAATCAAGTTGTTCTTTGGCCGCATCAGCGCGTGGCGCATATCACATGCTCGTGCATATCACATCTGCGCATGAAACATCTGCGCGTGAGAATAAAGAGAAGACCTCGCGCATCCTCAGGATTGGCGCATATCACACGTGCACATAATCAACCTCGTCCTTATCCAAATCAGGATTAGGGCAACCTTGATTGTGCACGTCAGACAACCTTCCAGAAGGTATCTTTTTAAGGAATAAGAATATGCTGATGTTGACAGCTGCCAATGAAAGGTGGACAACTCAGCAAAACCCATGTGCTACCACGTGATTATAACCAATGAAAAAGCACCAGGTGTCCCAAAGGACACGTGGCGCAAAGCAACTGGAAGAGGCCAACAAAGCCCTAATTGGGTCTGAGCCCAATCATTGGAAACCCTAGCACTATAAATACAGCATCAACTCCACAAGGAGGAGCAGAGTCACATCCAATTACAGAGTATTCAGCTATTAAGCAATACACTCCAAATTCCTTACTCTCACATATTATTATCTTCTCCCACAAATACTTATTCTCACACCGGAGGGTTACCCCAAAGAGGACCCCTCTGTCCCTTTCTGAGGGGTAAGTTTACGGTGCTGTTCATTTTGTAGGTGGAAGAACCCAGATCCAAGAGAAACCAACGGTGAAATAGCATAATCACACCCGAGGAAAGTAGATCGTCCACCAGTGAGTCGATCCACGGTTCTTCATTGGCGCCATCCGCTGTTACAACGGCAACAAGATCTCATCAGATCTCTAAACAAAAAACAAATTTTCACCATGGTTTCTGGCGTTCGTAATGTTGATCAAGTTCTGGAGGATATTGAACGTGAGGATGTTAATGAGGGACAACAGTTTCTGAGGGTGCCGCGTGATTCTACGCGCACCACCAGTAACCGTCCCTTCATCACAACTCCTCATGGCCAGACTGAAACTCCTCCAGACGATCTTACGTTACAAAATCTTGCCGGCGCGAAACAAAAAGGACCAATGGGTCCAGAAGATGAAACCAATGACCCCAAAGAATGGCTCATAAACGAGCAACGACGCTTAATGGACAAGTACAATGAGATGGTCAAACACAAAAAGACAGCCAACATAACACAAAGGCTAGCGTTTGACAAGCAAAACGTCCATGGGACAAAAAGGGCGCGCGCGCCGGAAGATGGTCATTCCGTTCACACTGCACACACTGAGTTTAGTGATGAAGAAGTGCACAGCATGAGGAAGACGCGAGATACTCATGCAGGAGGCTCACAGCCCCGCGCGCACGTGAACATGGCGCCTGGAGCCAGAGCCGATCTGGATCTGCACGCGCCATACAGCCCACCAGTAAGAGGGCAAGTGGACGTAACCACACCATACAGGCCAGCCATCTTGGTGAAACATTCAAAGTTCACTGAGCGCATCGCGAAGGCCCCCATTCAGCACAAAACCAAGATGCCAAGTGGTTTGGGCAAATATGACGGCACAACAGATCCAGACGATTTCTTACAAGGGTTTTACAACACAGGAAACCTAGAAAGCTGGACGATGCCAACATGGTGTCACATGTTTGCTCGCTGCCTCACGGGCGCGGCGCGTGTCTGGTTCGAGAGCTTGCCGACTGGGCAAATCGATGGGTTCGAGGAGCTATTGGAAAAGTTCCAAGCCCACTTCGTACAGCAGCGCAGACACACGCGCGACCCTGATGACATCATGCACTGCGTGCGCAAGAATGATGAAACGATTGAAGACTACATAACTCGTTTCAATCAGGAGTCTCTGGCAATCGGAGGTATCACTGAGCAACTCTTGCGCGTGGCCTTTATTCAAGGCGCGCGCAGTGATCAACTCCGCCGAGCTCTCGTAAGCAGAGATGGCATGCCAACCACTTGGGCCAAACTAATGGAAGCATCGCGAGTCTTCGCGAGAAATGAAAAACAAATTACCCAAGATAGGGCAAGAGAAAGAGCGCATCAAGCTGAGTCACCGCGCAGCAGCGAAAGAAGGGGCAAACAGAACACTGTATGGTCCAGGTTGCAATCAAGCAGTTTTTCTTCCGCAGAAAAGCAGGCGCAACCAAGCTCACCCCAGCCCCAAAAAGACGTTCGTAATCGCGGGGAGGGTGACAAGAGGGAAGGCGGCAGAGATCCTAGCAGACCTCTGCCAAGAATCTGGACTCCCCTCACTAAAACACCCTCACAAGTGTTAAGCACTGAGAATGTCCAGTTCAAAAGCCCCAAGCCACTACACTACAAGGGACCATCAAACAGTGGCAAGTACTGCGAGTTTCACAAGTCCACGGGACACAACACTGATGCATGCCATCACTTGAAGGATGCAATTGAAAAAGATGTGAAATCAGGCAAGCTGGCTCACCTGGTGAAAAACCCAAGACCAGAAAGTGAACAACCAGAAGGAGCCTCTGCCAGCAAAAAGTACAAAAGAATCTATGTAGCCGAGGGAGGAAGGCAAGGGCAAACATCAAGAAAGAGAAGCGCGCAAATCCAAAGAGATTGGCGCGAGCAACAAGTAATCTTCCCAAGAATAATGAAGAACCGTGGATCGACTCACTGGTGGACGATCTACTTTCCTCGGGTGTGATTATGCTATTTCACCGATGGTTTCTCTTGGATCTGGGTTCTTCCACCTACAAAATGAACAGCACCGTAAACTTACCCCTCAGAAAGGGACAGAGGGGTCCTCTTTGTGGTAACCCTCCGGTGTGAGAATAAGTATTTGTGGGAGAAGATAATAATATGTGAGAGTAAGGAATTTGGAGTGTATTGCTTAATAGCTGAATACTCTGTAATTGGATGTGACTCTGCTCCTCCTTGTGGAGTTGATGCTGTATTTATAGTGCTAGGGTTTCCAATGATTGGGCTCAGACCCAATTAGGGCTTTGTTGGCCTCTTCCAGTTGCTTTGCGCCACGTGTCCTTTGGGACACCTGGTGCTTTTTCATTGGTTATAATCACGTGGTAGCACACGGGTTTTGCTGAGTTGTCCACCTTTCATTGGCAGCTGTCAACATCAGCATATTCTTATTCCTTAAAAAGATACCTTCTGGAAGGTTGTCTGACGTGCACAATCAAGGTTGCCCTAATCCTGATTTGGATAAGGACGAGGTTGATTATGTGCACGTGTGATATGCGCCAATCCTGAGGATGCGCGAGGTCTTCTCTTTATTCTCACGCGCAGATGTTTCATGCGCAGATGTGATATGCACGAGCATGTGATATGCGCCACGCGCTGATGCGCCACGCGCATATGTGATATGCGTGAGCATATGTGATGCGTGAGCATATGTGATGCGTGAGCATATGTGATGCCTGAGCATCTGTGGTGCCTGGGCATATGATGCCTGAGCATATGTGATATGCGTGAGCATATGTGATATGCGCCATGCGCATAGGTTTTGGCTTTGTGCCTTCATAATGTCTTGATTTCGAGCCTCTTGTCCATATCTTGTGGGTTGACCCGCCTCGCTCGGTGTTGAGGCGGGTACATACCTCTTCAAATTTCTCTCTTAACGCTTTGTACAAGGCGCCCTAAAAGTTTGATGGTGTGGCCAGGAGTAAAGTTCACCAATATAATTGAAGGAGAGGGCGCTCTCCCCTCCCTCCACTACGTTTGGTCTTAGGTAAGTTTGACCTAGAATGTATTTTTGGAAAATATACTGCTTTAGGTAAGTTTGACCTAGAATTTTAATATACTGCTTTAGCTTTCACTGAAACCAATAGTGAAGTTAAAAGAGATCAAATGGAGATTTTGAATCGAAATGGTATTTTATGATTCTTTACCCCATAGGACCGAGTGATAAGTCGACAAAGTTAATGTGATTAAAGTTAGCTCTAAAACGTCATGTGATTCCATATTAATGTGCTAAATGTCACGGACCAAATATTTGATGATCGATATGCTTAATTTGTGTTGCAATGCTTGGGTTTGTTGGCTCGTCCCGGACTTCCTCGGGCACGGCCTCAGCGGGAAAGAAGGCGTACATACCTAGTTGTGCTGGCACGACGAACGCATCGCTGGTTGCGAGCTGTTGCCGCTCGCCTGATGAGTCCAAGGCAGGACGAAACCAGCAAGCCCTGGTCATGAGCGGACCAACTGGCTGGCCTTCGGGCGCCACACGGAGTCAAAGGGATAGCTCCGTGACATAAAGGTATTACAAGTACAATTTCTGCCTTGAGTTTTTAGGCTTGATACTTGTAATTTGTTCTTAGTTACATACAGTCTAATGACTCTAATCCATCTATATTTTTTTTTGGAAAGTAAAAATGTCCAATCTGAATCCAACATTGTACCAATAAATATTGGGCCTATTTCAATCTGTCGTTTATACCCTATAAATATATGTCGTTTAGCCCTGCTTGCGGTGCGCACATATGATGTATATATGTGTGAACCCTTGGGTGGGCAAAAGTGAAATTGCACTAATTTTGACGTTATTTTACTAATCTCGTGAAAATAACGTTAAAAGTGACGGACGGTTAATCAGGCATCATGTAGTGGCGTTGATAGCCGAAAGACAAGGGTACATGCACCGATCAGCCGGTGTCCCGATGATTAAGTGCTATGTGCCTTATGTCTAAGGCTTGATGCAAAACTACTATCGAGCCGGGGGTCTCACCGGAAGCAGCCTCTCTATCCTTATGGGGTAGAGGTAAGGCTGTCTACGTCTTACCCTCCTCAGACCCTACCATAGCTTTGCTATTGGTGGGATATACTGAGTACGATGATGATGATGATGATGATGATATATGAAAAAGAGACTCGAGCCTTTGCTTCGCCTTATGTCTCGAAATGGTTAAGCTGGCTCTTAGTACAACTAAACATGATTTAAGAAAATTATACAAGTTTTTATTAGTGTGTTAACGGGTTGAAGTAGAAACTTAAACTAATATCCGTAGTCACGTGTCCTAAGTAAATTATAATAACTACTATCTTTTAAGTGAGTATGAATAGAGTATGTATAAAAATAACTTTGCGTGTCCAGAACAACACGTTTTGGAACAATAATGTTATAATTATAAGCTTCGACTATATGGTCATGAAAACTTATACGAATTCAACTGATAGATGAAAAAGTAAATGCAATAATAATCCTTAAATGCATAAAGTATACACGAATAATTATGTGTTCTTATATATATATATATGTGAGATTGGTAATATATCGAATACCAAATCTTGACGAAACTTGGTACCGAATACCATACCGGGTTTATTGGTACGGCATGGTACGGTACCTGTATCGGTTACTTCGGTACAGTACCATATTTGATACTACTTTGGTTTTTGTTCTTCCTAATCTTCGTTGAGCTTGATATTGCATGTGCGGGTATTATGAAAAGTAGACAAATTATTTGAAAAGGTAATGCAAGGTCCCAACCACCACCGGTTACCAGCCGCTAAACTACAATGCGACACCAACTTCGTTGTCTGACCCACCATGCACCACCCCCAACCTCTACAAAACAATCGATTCCGACCATTAGCTTCATTTTCATCGGGACTAGTGTTTCACAGACCTGGATTGCTGCTTCACAAATCTGAAATTTGCCTCCCTCACTAGAAAATCGTTTAACATATTGCACATTGATTCAACATTTTTGGCCCTTATATATGGTGTTCTCACATAGACATTTTAATCCACCTGATCAACAACTATAAGAATATAAGGGGCCTGAAGAGGTAGGTCCCAGCAGAGCCCAGTTGGACCCGCAAGACTCACCTCAAAGAGGGACGTCTGCGCAGTTGAACCCGCAAGACTCACCTTCAACAGGGACGTCTGCGCAAAGGCTAAACTCGCAAGACTCACCTTGAAGAGACGTCTGCGCAGAAACCAACTGGATCCGCAGGACCCACCATGCTCAGAGACGTGACGTCCTTACGCGCAGTACGCAACTGTTCCCGCAGGAAAAGCCTCCCAATGGTCGACGTACTCCGCCTGTTCCCGCAGCAACGGATACTAGCCATCAGGGAAGGCTACCCGCGCAGCAAGGCTACACGCACAAGGCACTTAACTCTTAAATAATTCAGTAATGTCACCTGAAGAAGGAGTGAGCAAGCCGGGAACACTCCCGCACAAAGCCGGGAACACTCCCGCACAAATGAGCCAGTCCGTACGATACTGGAGGATCTTTTGTACTGTACCTGACGAGGTATGGACAAAAGATCTGACCAATGATACGACAGCTCACTGACAACAGTATGACGAGCAGCACGCTCTTGTACTGTATGTCACTATCAGCCGCTGCCTACTCACCAACCTGTCGGAGGATGTGCATAGCCTGCAGTTGGTGGAACAGGAATAGTACACAGCCGGCCTGGTCACTATCTGCCGCTGCCTACCCACCAACCACCAGCATGGCACGTGCGTAGCCCACAGTTGGCAGAACAGGAATACTATTCAGCCGGCTGTACCTGCTTGGAAACCTACCTTCGGCTATAAATACTCCAACACCTTGGAATGGTATGGACACATTACATTACCTTATCACATCTTATCTTTTCTAGCAATCTCTTAATATACACTTATATTCAAGAGCAATCTAGTCTGATTCTCACGCCGGAGGGTGGTTACAAGGAGGTACCCCCCCCTTCTAAGTGACGAGCTCATGGTGTCTGTTTTGCAGGTCATCAGAAGAATAACCATCTTTGCCGGACCTAACCCTCGTGGGAAACATCTATTTAACCCCCAGATTATCCGTGATCTGCCCGGGGTAAATTAGTGTTTCTTCATTGGCGCCATCCGTGGGACAAAGCTAGAACTAATTCATTCAGTTTTTTCAAACTTCTGGAAAGATGGTTAAGGTTACTCCGTTGCCAAAGCCAGCGGGTGACCAAGAAATCCCGGTAATCACAACCCCAGCTACTGGGAGGAACACCGGCGAGCACACAAATTTTACGAACACTACCCCGGTTACTCAAGCCGGGGCAAGTGCAGTAAATTTTACGAACACTACCCCGGTTACCCGAGCCGGGGCAAGTGCAGTAAACAATCCTTCACTGGGATTCACCAATACCCAGTTGGAGAGACAACAGACGAGGCTCCCCCGAACACTCGATCAAGTTAAAGCGTGGGCCGAAGCACGTCAGAAGGAATTCTAAGCTGAGTTGGATGAACGCTTGCGTTCACTCCAACAGGCTGACGAATTCGGAAGCACTCAACAGCTCAACATGAGCAATGAGTGCGAGTACTTGGACGATGATTCGGAGGAATCCGACACCGACGCAAACCCTCGCCATAGGGCGAAAGGGAAGCGTAAGGAAACGGACTTCCAACCGAGAAGGAATTTTGGAGAAACCTTCAAACCAAAAAACGCGGGTGGAAACCCACGTGACTTCTCTAAAACCTTCAGACCAACCGCTGCAAATGCGGGAACCTCCAAGTTTGCAAGGGACATTGCGGAAGCAATTGCCCCAAGAAGTGCCAAACAGATGTCCAACATCGGCACATATGATGGTATATCCGACCCAGACGATCATTTGAACAGATTCATAGCGGGGGCAACCGTCAGCAACTGGACGGAACCCACGTGGTGTTATATGTTCCAGATGACGCTGGTTGGAGCAGCTAGAGCGTGGTTCGACCGTCTACCGGTCCACCACATCTACGATTGGGCAGACTTCCAACAGAAGTTTAGCCAACACTTCAGCCAACAAAGAAAGTATACCGAAGAGCAATGGACAATCCTTAATTGCATTCGAGAGGAAGATGAATCTTTGCTAGACTTCATCACTCGCTTCAACTCAAAGAAGCTAAGTCTGGGTAATATTAGCGAAGATCTTGTTCGCGCTGCTTTCATCTAGAGCACAAAAGACCCAGAGCTCATCCGCACCTTAACGGGTAAAGATGGCATGCCATCCACATGGGATGCCATCATGACAGCAGCAAAACGCTTCGCGGAAACGGAAAAGCAACTGGGTAGAGATCTTCCCCAGAGCACAAACCTCTACACCCAGAAAACAAGAGAAAACAATGTCCTTACCGCCCGACTAAACAAAAAGAGGAAGCTAGGCATTTGGCAGTCAAGGGTAAACTTTGACACCTCATCCGGCTCGCACCCTCGGTTAGGCGGAAAGGATAACATGCCGTCGTCAAACCGGAACTCCAGATGGACGCCACTCACCAAAAGCGTCACCGAGATATTCGACACCGAGAGACTCCCATGGCCAAAGGCTCCAATAATCCGAGAGCGTCACAACGCTGATCAGAGCAAATTCTGTGACTTCCACAAGACAAGAGGCCACAACACCGAGGAATGCGTAGACTTGAAGGACATCGTCGAAGCATTTGTCAGAGATGGGACGCATCGTGGCGTAATGAACGCTGAGCAGGCTAATGCGTGTAGAACCCCAGTTGGGGAAAACACGAATAAAACTGCAGCTTTAATGTCGGAGACTACATACTGCGTAAACAACGAGATTCCGAACCAAGTGCATATCGGCTCGAAAGGCTCGATGACACTCCCAAGAACATGGAAGGGAGCTCAATTACACAGTCTGCATGTAGATCAATTCCAAACTTGTAAAAGAAAAGGCCCAGAGCCACTTCTAATGGAAATGATTCTCCTTATCACATTGACGCTGATGGTCTTACATTTATACTTAATGAACTTTCCACACTGATATGCCGGTCTTCACCGCATACATAAGTGGGAAAACAAGTCGTTGCATGTGGAAGGCGGCAAAACCCGCATAAACACAAAACGACAAATTTTTAAAGAAAATATAAGGAAAGCCTTCACGCAGGTCAGTCATAGGTAAAGTTTGATCATCCTACTAAATGAAAGTGCCGGTCCTAACCGCACAAATCATGATAGAGGACACCGAACTAACCTATTGACAACCGCGCGTCGAACGGTTAATTTATTCAAAACACTGATATGCCGGTTTTCACCGCATAAATAAGTGTGAAGAAATCGTTGCGTGTGGAAGGCGGCAAAACCCGCATAAACACAAAAAACGGCAAACCTTCACGCAGGTCAGTCATAGGTGAAGTTCGGTCATCCCACTAAATGAAAGTGCCGGGCCTAACCGCACAAATCATGATAGAGGAAACTGAACTTTAACCTATTGACAACCGCGCGTCGAACGGTTAACTTATTCAGAACACTTAGAAAATATCTTCAAGGAAAAAATGAGGAAAACCTCCACGCAGGTCAGATATAGGTAAAGTTTAGCCATCCTACTAAGTGCAAGTGACGGTCTTACCCGCACAATCACGAAAGAGGAAGCAAAACTTTAACCTATTATCTGCCACGTTGATAGGTTAACTTATTCAAAGTACTTAAGAAATTGCTAAGTTAAACTAAAGTATGCACAAGCGAATCATATATTGTTTATGCGGCAAAACAAGTGCCAAATTAAACTATAATATGCATGAGCAAGTCGTATAACGTTTAAAAAGCAAGAGTGACGGTCCTACCCGCACAAAAGATTTACATTCCATAAAAATTCAAGTATTACAAGAATGGCCGGGTATCTACCCGCCTACAAGAGTGTAAATCTATACAAAAACATAAACCTATCCTAACAGTGGGAAGGGATGCACCATCAGTTGGCTGTGGCGGTTCAAGGAAGGTCTTGAGAATGGTTAACCCAGCAGCAGCAACTTCGTTCACCTTCTCCACCACTGGATGCGGGAAGGCAGCATACTGGTTCACTGCTTGGTCATAAGCAGCTTCAGTATCCACATCATATAAAGGGAAGTTGGAAGGCGGGATGCCATTCTCAACGAACCCTAGACCAAGCAGGAAGCCAGCCTTTTCCCCATCCTCATGAGAAGCGTTGAGGGCTGCGCTCATGGCATCATCATATGATGTATCCGTGAAGACCCGATGCACAACCTACAAAACAAAAATACAAGTATCAAAACCTTTTCTAAGTATAAAGAAAAGCGTGAAGACATTATGAAGCTAAGCTTACTTGCGACAACGCTTCTCGTAGAAGCCATTCCTTGGTAACCAGAGCCTCCTGGAGGGCAGCTTCAGCTTGGTTACGGGCGCGTTCGGCTTCACTTTTGTTAAGGTTGGCAAGCAACACTTCCTTAGCAGCAGCCTCTTCAACGCCCTTTAGCTTACGCTCAGTATGGTCAAGCATACCCCTCTGGTCCAAGATTTCTTGAAGCTTCTTGGCGTCTTTCATAGCCAAGGCGTCATGAGCCTGCTGGAGTCTCTCTAATTTGGCTTTGAGCTCCTCATTCTCGGTGCCCAGAGGCTCAGCAACAGCTTCAGCCCTGGTGGCCCTCTCAGTTGCGTTCCGAGCGGTTTCCTTAGCCAACCGAAGCTGTTCGTTAACAGCTTGGGCAGCCTTGGAACGGGCCTCGAGACTTGCCTGAACTTCAACCTCAAGGGCCTTGAAGGCCTTCTCCTTCTCCGCAGCAACGGCGGAGAGCCTCCTGTTCTCCTCCCGGACAGCCCGCGCCTGAGCTACTTCTTGGATACGAGCTGCTTTTAACTTGTCGTTTTCACGACAAAGCAGCTCGACGCGCGGCTGCATCCGGGCGAGGAGAATTCGAAGCTCGTTTGTCAGCCTACCCTCCTGGTAGCTTGACATAGCTTCTCCCAGTGCACCACTGGGGGCGGCGTGGCGCGCCCACTCGACGCAGTCCACAGCCGTCCGAAGGGTGGTTCCCCGGCGGATGTTCCACCGCGGAACAAACACCTCATTCGAATCCGACACTGCAAAAACAAAAAGCAGTTAGGAAAAGATGATAAAAAAAAACATAACAGGCCAAAATAACCCTACGCACCTGTAGGGTCGACGACAGGCCTGTAGCCGCCAAACCCATCACCCGAACCTAACGGATATCCATCCAAGAGGTCAGGCAGATGGGAAGGAGGCAGAGATTGGCTAGACGCCCCAACCCCAAACATACCTGCTGAACCGGCCGGGGGCGAGGTGGTCGCCGGTGCCGGAGGCGCGGTTGAAGGCGCCGTCGTAGGAACCAACAGAGGTGAACTCACAACCGTGGTCGCCGCTGCGGAAGAGCCCGCGGAAAAACTCACCGCCGGCTCAGTGAAGGAATCAGTGAATATGGCACTGACAGCCGGCGGAGACGACGTCACAGTTGGAACAGTTGCCTCAACCGAGTGAGCAACTGAACCAACACGTGAAGCAGGCGCAGCCGCCTGGGTCATCGCCTCGGGTAGGTTGACCAAACCTACCGTCATGGGTCCAGAAGTTCTCCTCCCCGCTCCACCCTGGAATGCGGTTGCATCCACGCCTGCATGAAGACAACATATTTAAATATAATGGCGGAAAGATATGAAGTTAAAGTTAAAGTTTACACTTACGAGTCCTCTTGAGCTTGAAGGTGCGAATAGGCGGGGACGAACCCGATGGAGCCGGCCTCTTCACGCCAGTCACCGTCGTTGTACTAGGCTGCCCGGAGGTGACAGCTGTCTCAACCTCCGGAACAGTGGTCTCATCACCACCAGGGTTCCCCGCCACCTCTTCACTCTCGGTCTCCGACTCTGACCGATTCCCCTGATCGGCGGTGGAGGCAACCTTCGCCTTGCCCTTCCCGCCGGCAGCCTTCTTCTTCCTCGCCAAGAAAGGACCATCTGCGGATTCCTCATCAGAAGATGACAAAATTAGAGGAATTCCCGCAGAGGTTTGAGCATTGAGAGGGCGAGGGTCAAAAAGTTCTTTACCTGGCCGCCTAGCGCTCAGGATCTCGTGGCCTGACGGGTAGACCTCCACGAACCGATCCGCCATTTGCTCAAGGATGGGCAACTCGTTCTCATCTAGAGCACGAGTACCCATCCGAGCAGGACCATCACTCTCCCGCGGCTGCTGGAGAGACTGCAAGTCGTTTCCCTCTGAAAACAAAAAGAAAAAACGGTTACAATAAAAACCCTAAATTAACGGATAATATGAAGCATACCGTAAGGGACAGAGTTCAAACCGTATTCGAGGACGATGGGAATCTGTGACGCCTCCTTCCACACCCGGCTCATCCCGAGCATCACCATCCCGGACTCCGCAAAGCGGTAAACCGGAGACTGGATCCGGGAAACCTTGGAGAACCATTCCGCCTCCTGGTAGTTGGAGGCGTGAAGGTTCGGGAGAGCTCTCCCGTTCTTGAACGTCATCGCTATGGGGACGACGCGAGCGGAGATATAGAAGAACTCCCGCTTCCAAGATCGAAGACTGCGCTCGGTAGCGCAGATCTTCAAACCCTTGATCCGATTGACCAAGGTATACCACCCCTGGATGCACCTCCAGGAATAGAAGGTCATCAGGCGGTCAACATGGGGCTCCACACCCAGAATGAGACACACCCACTCGAAATGGCGGATCTTGGCGATCGCCATTGGGTGTACCTCAGTCAGATGCACACCGTGTCTCTCCAGAACACGGTATACAAACTTCGTCAATGGGAACCTGAGATTCCCATAGACGAAGAATGCAGCGTACACCCCTATCTTGCCCTTGGGGGCATCGTACACCGTCTGATGAGGTGCAGGAAACTCAGGCTCGAAAGGCTCGAGCATGAACTTCCTGACCACGTACTGATAAAGGTCGACCGGAAGAGCACACTGGCACTCGCCAGCAGTACTCTTGTCATCCTTGTCCGACGTGGACGACGGATTCTCGAGGTATACATCGGACTCCTCGACAGTAACCTCAGGATCATGAGAAGACATGTTTGGGATGTAAACAAAAACGATTTCAGGAGAATGCTCGACAGAAAAGTTAGAGTATTCGCCGGAAATCGTTTAGAAGAAGAAGAGAGGTGAAACTGTGAGTTGAGATGCAACCTCTCCTCCCTTTATATACTCATCGCAATGAATGCGATGAATTTAATGCGGAAGAGAGAGGAAAACGCTGGTGCAATGAAACTATGACACGTGGAAAAAGCAAGCTGGCAACAGCTGTTGACAGGACGCGTGCCGTGAACTTCGCGGCCACGCGCCCAAAAACTCGCGCCCACGCGCCTGAAAAAGCGTCTGGAATGACCATATACTGTCACGTCGTCATAACTTCCTGCACGTCCTGACACTGTCAGAAGAAACCGTCGGACGACGTTTCAACAGTTTGGACTGTTCTTATCCTTTCACCAACTCTTCGAATTTCAAAAAGATTCAAAAGTAAGCGGGACTATACCCCTTACCTTGGCAACCAAGTAACTATAAGACAGGTGCGAGTACAGTGTTAAGGCAAAACCCTTCACATACTTAGCACCTGCAGGGAATTGAAGCCAAGAATACCATGGCACGTGCGTAGCCCACAGTTGGCAGAACAGGAATACTATTCAGCCGGCTGTACCTGCTTGGAAACCTACATTCGGCTATAAATACTCCAACACCTTGGAATGGTATGGACACATTACATTACCTTATCACATCTTATCTTTTCTAGCAATCTCTTAATATACACTTATATTCAAGAGCAATCTAGTCTGATTCTCACGCCGGAGGGTGGTCACAAGGAGGTACCCCCCCTTCTAAGTGACGAGCTCACGTTGTCTGTTTTGCAGGTCATCAGAAGAATAACCATCTTTGCCGGACCTAACCCTCGTGGGAAACATCTATTTAACCCCCAGATTATCCGTGATCTGCCCGGGGTAAATTAGTGTTTCTTCAGGGCCATTCCTAACTCTTCTACAAATCCTGTACGTGTGTATATAGTTAATCTATAAAATGCATCCCAACTGATATTCTCAATATTAATGACTTCATCACTGTCATCCTAATAACCAAACACAAACATAGACCGAAACACATGAGCAAACATACATTTTTAGCATAAATCTTTTTACCTTCAACTAGGAAGGTCACATAAGTAAATGTCGAGCTATTCGTATAGTTCTCACTCAAATGTACACGGTCTGGGGTAGGTTTTCAATCAAACTACACAACGCTGCACAACCATTTCCTCGAACTTTTAATATAATGATCTTAAATGCTCCAAAAGTATATCTATATATTCCATTGTTATGAACAAAAACTTTTTTATGGTTATCAGCCGAACATAAGTAGGCCAGAGCCAATGCAATTTGTTGTTGAACGTTTTTAATAGACGTTTCCATCATCAAGTGTGACATACAGTTCATCACCGTTTCAACACCAATCTTTGAATTCTATCTAACGCACAACTTTGAGTTGGCTCAGGAACGAAATCATGATCGACCTAGTAGCTTTTGAATGCCATCGCCACCGATTGTATTAGTAATGACTTCCTCACTTAGTGTGAGACCATGCAAATTAACAAATGTTCCATTGTATTGTAGAGTGTTGATACTCGAATCAAGTAGCTCTTGTATTGGAAGAATTCCACTGGCACGGGCCATCCCAACTTGGTTGTGAGTATCAGGATCATTAGCCAGCTTCCCTAATTCATAGGATGGTGGTTCTTTTAGATGATCGTCAAATAACTTCAACATCTCAAGCAGTGGGCCATTAGCACCCCTTTGGACGATGTGTGCCTTGCAGCCTGCATTTGATGCATCAAATCGTCCAACAAGCATTGCCGCTTCTATTTTGTGAATGGCGATGTGGAGCTAAGTAGTTCAATTATAGGATGCAACACAAGGCCCCTGCTGCAGCCCAGAGCACTTTCACGTCCCTTGATTTTAATATGTTCACAAGGAGAGGAATGGTGCCATCATTTCAAACAAAGGATTTGAAAAGGAATTTTCATGAGCAATAGTACGTGTTGAGCTGCTCTAGTTATCAAACGGTTGGCTTTTGGGTTATCTTGGTTATGCCTCCTAAGCCTAGCAACAAGATACCTTATCGGTCCAGAATCAACTATGAGTTGGTGAAACTTGGGCTCGTGGACTCGATACTAAAATCGTAGGATTCTGTATTCTAATAAAACTAACTTAAGGATCGCTGTTTTTAGCAGGGATGAAAATCGGTACCAAATACCGAAAAAATACCGCTACCTATACCGAAAATACTGAATTTCAAAAAAAATGGATACCGAATACTATACCATATGTATCGGTCCGATGCCGGTGGTATCTGAGAAAAGATCTCATCCCTGGTTCTTTGTATATCGTATAAGATGTGTGAAAATGAGGTCTTGAGCCTTAAAAGGAAATTGGTGTTATAGTACTAATTTAGAGACTTTCATGTCTTAAGGTTGGCTTAGTGGTAGATTGGCCATGAACCTCAAAAGGTTGATATAAATGACAGATGAATAAAGTTATGTTAGATTGGGATATTGACGAATTTCATGGAAATATGTTTATTATGAAGGGTGAAAAATGATATATATATATATATATATATATATATATATATATAGGGAAAGGATATATTTTGAGAACTTGATGAGTTTTAAGAACTTTAAAAATTTCATTTTAGACCACACATTTAATTAAATGAGTTTGAATATGTGGCTGAGATTAAATTTGATTTAAAAATGAATCAGGAGAGAGAATAAGTATTTTTGATAATTACACAAGTTTAAACTTTAGTTACACATGTGTAAAAAGTCGATTCGATGTGTAAAAGATTAAGGTAATTTTTTGTATATTACTTACACTTACGTATTACACATGTGTAAAAAAATTCAAAAAAAAAAAAAACTGTTACGTTGAGTTCTTTCGAGTTCTTAAAGCTCAAAGTGGTTCTCAAAAGAAATCAATCATATATATATATGTATGATTTAATTTTAGAAACTTATGGTGGAGTGAGCATTCTAATATATGCCCTAATGGCACATGTAACAATCATTTATTATATTGATTATTTTTATTGAAACTATCATTTCATATTAATTTTTTAATGTTTACCATATTTACCCTTTTATTATTCTCTTCTAAATCTTCTCTTAATTTATGACTACTAATTATTATTTTTTAATTTCCTCTAAAATAGTCCTTAATCGTACTAATTAAAAATTTTAAATGTCCTCTTCCTTCATTTTTTCTTGTTTACAAACCTCCTTTTTTGAACAAAATACTCATTCTTTCTATCCTAACTTTGATAAAAAAAAAGCGTCTTCTGCACTTAGAAAACATTGACCAACGAATGATACCTCACAAATTGTTTTCTAGTTTTCACTTTGTTTTTCAATAGCATCTTCTTCAACACGAAACTCATTCATATCCAAAAGAATGTATCCATCCATTTGCAAAATAATAGTAATGCTTTATATCATTAATCTTAAAAAAAATAGATAGAAATGTAATAAAAGTGATTGTTTAATAGTGAATAATTATAGAAAAATTGCGGGAAATTAGAAGTGATTAAAGAGTAATTTTAGAGGGAATAAAATTTTTTTAATTAGTAGTCATGAATGAAGGGAAGATTTAGGAGAGAATAATAGAAGGGTAAATATAGTAAATGTTGAAAGATTAATGTAATTAATGTGAAATGATATTTCAATAAAAATATTTAATATAAGACTCTATAAATACTTGTTACATGTGTCTTAGGACATATATTAGAAAATCCCTGGTATGTAATAAGAGTATTAACGTTAATTAATTTACTTTTTGTAAAATATTACGTAATTGAGAAACATAACTTTAATTCATCAAGAATCAAGAAAAATACATTGAACTAATCCTGCTGGATCATTTCTAAAGATCTAAGTTTTGTTCAAGAGCCGCTTAGGCTTTGGCCAAGTGGTTAGAGGTGTTACCTCTGTTGGTGGTAATCCATGTTCAATACTTGGGGAAGGTGAATACTATAATTATAACTATAGTATAAAAGAGGAGTTTGGCATTTAGCATGCTACCTTGCGCTAGGCACGTGCACATCTGCTAGGTTTTCCATGAATATATCTTTTTTCCTTTTATCTCTGTAAAATCAATTTTGCTTTAATCCATTTGAAATCTCACTGATCATCTTCAGTCTTCCACCTATTTCCATTTTGGGTTTATAGAACCTTTTCCATCGATTGTTGCCGAGTTCTTTTTTCGAACCTTGGTGGCTGTTGTGTGGCAGTGGTCTACTGAACGGACACTGTCTCCGTGGTGGTCGCACCCCGATTGTTGCTGGGTTCCTTTTTTAAACCCGAGGTAGCGATTGTGTGGTGGTGGTCTGCAGAGGTGACGGTTGTCTATGTTGTGGTAATCACTACGATTAACCCCGATTGTTGCCGAGTTCCTTTTCTAATTATATTTAGTTCTTTTGTATTTCGTCTTTAAACATAAATTTAGTTCATATTTATGTGTGTTATATGATTTTCATTCATCATAGACAGAACAATTTTCATGACTTCCGCACTTGCTGAAATATTTACAGAGAACGCATTGCGTCAGTTGTAGACACTTACGCCGATCATGGTTTGTGCTATAAAGGATGTACCGGAAGAAACTACAACTACACGTGTACCGTTCGCTTGCATGTCACCCTTTGGATTTTTGCAGGCTACAATCTTACCTTTCCTTACAATAACAGACCACCTTAATTATGTTTAATAATTCTTTTGTCTCATTTATAAAGTTTTGCAATATACACATGTTGTAGTTAAACTTCTTTTCTAACATACGTTTTCCATTTACCTAAACAGGTTCATGGGTTCATCCGTCGTAGTGTTCGTAACGAAACGAGTAACCGACGTAACTTAAGGCAAACGCAACTACATATGCCTATTGCACTAAGGTTTATATTTTCTGCAAATATGTATGAGAAGATCACAACTTCTCAGAACAGACCTTGGTCGTGCCGAATAAAAATCTAGTTGTTTATATAATTAAAGGGGGTAGGGGTAAAAGATTTGATGTTAAAAAAGAGTTTTTGTTCAAGAACTTAGAGTACACTAGAAATTGGTTGATTTGGGAGCAGAATTCAAGCAACAGAACTTGATTCAACTAAAGATTAGTACTTGGAAGAAGATAGAAATTGGTTGATTTGGGAACAGAATTCAAGCAACAGAACTTGATTCAACTAAAGATTAGTACTTGGATGAAGAAGAAGAAGACACTCGTGAAGAAAAGAAATGTGAAAATTTCCGGAATATTCATTAATCATACTTACAACAATTTCCTAGATTTTTTTTTAAAAATTATGGTTTCATGGGGCCAGAAAAGCCCGATATATAGCCCGCTACCGCAGCTAATTTTCGGCCCTTGGTTTCTTCCGTTCGAAACCGATTAAATCGGATATCAAATCAAAACCAAAACCAAAACCAAATAACCGAATCGGTTTTCGTTTCCACAAATCAGTAATTTGGTTGACCTAATAACCCATTCTTTAGTTTGAGTTTATCTCAGCCCATCCAAATATCCAAATGCATCACCTGGCCCACCGACTATTTATCTCAGCCCATTGACCCATTCTTTATAACTAGGACCGTTTAAACCCCTAGCCGCTTGAACTCTCTCGGAAAGTGATCGTTTGTTTTTTCGCTCGATTATAAAACAAGTAGTTTTGCTCGATTTGGTTTGTAAACGAGCCAAGCAACGAGCAAATGCCTGCATGGTTCGGTTCGACTCAAATATTTTTAATTTTATTTATATATAATTATATATGAATTAATATATAAATATATAGACAGTACACAGAAAATATAAGTATTTAATTTTTTAAACCCTTTTAAATTTTGTCTAAAGCGTCAATTTTATAGTTTTATTAGTTCGATTCAAGTTTTCATAATATTAAAAGTTTAGTTACATGTTCACTATGGGTATGCTTGACATGAATATTTTAGGAGCTTATAGCTTCAAGCTTTTAAGAAAAAGCTCATACTCAATTAAAAACTTTGTTTGGTTCAAGGAGTTTGAAGCTTTTAGTTAAGAAAAAAAACTTAAAGCTTCTACCAATAGCGTTTAGAAAGAGATACAAGTTTTCAGTATTTTAATTTACTTAAATAACTTTCCAAAATAAATACATTTACTATTATTGTTTTTAGTTATGCCCATTTTAGTAATTTTATACATTTTATTAAAAGCTCTAGCTATTTTGCCAAACATTTAAATATATATAAAAAGCTACAGCTACCAGCTTTCAACTATAGCTACTAACTTCAAGCCACTAGCTTCCAGCTACAGCTAGAAGCAAGCTAGTTTTGCCAAACATACCCTATATCTCGCTTTCAAAATTCTTTCTCATAAAAATTTGCAAGCTATTATAAGTTTGTCTAAAAATTACTAATTTGTTTACAAAATATGTTATTTACAACCTTCAAACTTGTTTCTTATTGAAAATTTTTTAGTGAAAAGAAATCAATAATGATCGAAAATTGTTCGATGTTCGATCGACAAAATGCCCAAGTCGATTTTGGCTCGGTTCAAATCAAATCTCAGCCGTTTGTTCAGTTGTAAACGAGCCAAGCAACGAGCAAATCTTCGCTTGATTTGAATCGACTCGTGAACAAACCCTATTTATAACTACAATCAAGCCCTATATATATATATATAATACACTAAACAAGGGCAAATTAAGACACCAATTTTTAAGTAATTTACAACACTTAAAGTATGAAGTACATGTGTAATTAAGGGTAAACTTGTCTTTTAAACACAATTCACTCAACTTACAAGTTTGCCCCTCATATTTAACCATATCATGTTTTTAGTTTTAACTTTAAACCAACTTCTCACCCACGATTTTTAAACGACAATAAGTTTTTCATACGTCAATATTTTTGTAAAAATATTGCACCATAAAATCGAGTATTTTATTCTCTTTAATTTGTATATAATATTATTATAATTTTTTCAGTTGAAAAAATTAATATGTTACGTAGGGGTGTTCAATGCCGGTTTTGATTGTTTTTAACGAAAACTAAACCATTAAAAATTGAAACCAAACTGTTATTAACGGTCTGGTTCTGGTTTGGTTTAAGAGTTTAAGCTTTGATAATAAAATTTGCTTAAAATGATTATTAATATAACCGTATCATCAATTCCAACTAAGTCAAAATATGATACTTGAAAGGATAAAGGAAGTAAAAAAAACGACCGAAAGTAAACAACCCAGCCGGGAAACCAAACCGATGACCAATTTAAATGGTTTCAAGGTTTTAAATCGAACCATGAACACTCATAATTGTTACGTGATTAATAGATTCCGCGTTCAAAGACCCGCTGCATCGCGCGGGCACTCGTCTAGTATATATATATATATCGATCTTCTCCTATAGTCCTATATATTTTGAACTGAGCAGCTCCTATTTTCACTAATTTTGTTCGACAACCCTCTATTTGTTGTTGGGCTGTTCACAAAAGTGATTTGAAGGGGCACACATTTTGTTTATTTTCATTCCACTTCCTAAAAATTTTAGTGAGAGTGTTTGTAAATTATAGAACATGGTTAATTGATAACTAGTTAAGAGTTGTGAGTGGTGGAGAAAAAAAAATTGTGATATTTTGGTAAATTTGGGAAAAGTTTGTTTGCATTTATTTATTTTTTAATATTTGTTGAAATTGTTGTGAGTAAAGGTGTGTGAAACTATAAGGATAAATGTATAAAAAAATATTATTTAATTAAGGGATTTTTACATATTTTCCCTTATTAGAGCATTCTCATCCCATTCCCCATAATTATGTGAGAGAAGTTTGCAAATTATAGAGTGAGGTTGTGAGTGATTATAAGTGTCAATTATAAGGTGAAAAGAGAAATGTAATGTTTTTTTTTTGTAAATTTGGAGAAACATTGTTTGCCCATTTTTATTTTTTAATATTTGTTAGATTGGTTGTGAGTAGAAGAGAGAGAAAACTATAATGATAAAGGTATAAAAATATTATTTAATTGAACAATAGAAAGAAATATATTGTTTTATGGTGTAATTATGGAGATAGTGATGTGAAATGAGTTGAGAATGCTCTTAAACCTCTTAATTACACATTACCCCAATTGATAAACTTTAATTACATATCTCCTATTCTAATGCCAAATTACCTCTCTAACCTTTCTAATTTGCAACACTTTCTTATCAACTGCTGAGGGGGTGTTTGGGATTCCTTATTTTGCCTCCTTATAACTTTTCATTAACTTAATAAATTACAATAGTGTAACTTATGAAACGTTTTCTCTCATAGTATAAGCAATCCCAAACACCTTATTACTTTTAAAAAAGTTTATAAGTTATAAGTTGGTGGAAATAAGCAATCCCAAACACCTCCTGAAAAACCAAACGTCAGACCCTGAACTTGAGAACGACACAAACGCAAACAAGAACGGCGATTCCGGCAACCACTTTGCCCTTTGATTTCGACATCCCGTCAGGCAAACGAGATGACAATGTGATTCTGACAACCTATTTGTTGTTCGATTAATCGCAAACGGCAATTACGACAACCTCTTTGCTGCTCGATTCTGATGATTTTTGAGGCTTTGAATTTTTGTATGCTGAGTTCTTTTTTGGGTTTCTACACAGTAATTTATTGGTTTTGATTTTGATAGTTGATTTTGATGCATGTTCTGTGTGCATAGTAATTTATTGGTTTATAAAATATGTTAACCTATTCAAATGGAGCAGTACTATTAGGCATTATCATCATCGCAATTTGGCTGGGAAAATGTTTAGGGTTTGCTAATTTGCAACTGGACAAATTATGACTAATTTGTAACAGGGTGAAAGAATTTTACAATTAAAGTGTAGGGATGAGCAAAATTGTACTGGGTATCGTAGGTAACAATTGGGACTGACTTTTTGAGGTTTGGAGAGCGGCATGGTAACCGTACCAGTATTTTCATGATTTTTTTGCTTCTGGTACTGGTACCGTACCGAGTATTTTTTAAACCGGTAACCATATTTGAGGATTTTTGTTATCGGTATTAATCATGAATAACAACCATTGAATAATAACACGATATATATATATATATATATATATATATATATATAGGGGTGGGATTTAGAGAGAACTTCTCTTAAAGAGAGAGTTAGAGAACTAGTAAAGAATTATTTTTAACTATTTAAAAAAATTATTTTGTGATTTTTTTTTCTTTCCTCATTTTAATAAGATGATATTTATACTAAAAAAAAAACCTTGTCGGTGTAGTACTGTAGTGCATATGTGCACTAATGCCTATTGCATATATATAATAGTGTTTTATTGCATATAATACAACATAATTGCATCATCCAATACACACTATTGAATATATGCAAATACGACACTAATAATTGTATGCAAAACACATTATCGCATATATGTAATACAACACTAATGCACATATGCAATATATCGATTTTTTTTTAATTTTTGTATACAATATAACATTATTGCAAATAAACAATACAAACAACTATATATGTTATTCAACACTATTTCAAATATCAAAATGCACACTATTGCACATATGCATTATAAAAAAAGTCGATATATTGCATATATGCATTACTCGTTAATTTTTTTTATTTTTTATTTTTTTTTGTGATGAAGAATAACAACATATAAGAAGTATGAAAGAAAAAAAGTTTTAATTTTTTTTAATTAAATTAAAAATATTTTATTATTAGTTCTCTAGTTCTCTCCATAAAATGAAGTTCTCTAATGATCCTCTCCCTATATATATATATATATATATAGTGGTGAGATCTAGAGAGAACTCCTCTTAACGAGAGAACTAGTAAAGAATTATTAACTATTTAAAAAAAATATTTTTTGATTTTTTTCTTTTCTCCTAATAAGATGGTATTGTTACTAAAAAGAACCTTAAATCTTGTCGGTGTAGTGCATATGTGCACTAATGCCTATTGCATACATACAATAGTGTTTTATTAATGTATATAATACAATACAATTGCATTATACAATATACACTATTGAATATATGCAAATATAACACTAATAATTGTATGCAATTCACACTATCGCATATATGTAATACAACAATAATGCACGTATGCACTATATCGATTTTTTTTGTTTTTGTATATAACATAGCACTATTGCACATATAAAAATACACACTAGTGCGCACATATGCATTAAGAAAAAGTCGATCTATTGCATATATGCATTACAACGAGTTTTTTTTTGTTTTTTTTAATTTTTATATTTTTTTGTGGTAAAGAATAACAACATATAAGAAGGATGAAAGGAAAAAAAATTAAAAATATTTTTTTAATTAAATTAAAAATACTTTATTATTAGTTATCTAGTTCTCTCTCTAAAGAGGAGTTATCTCTTGATCATTTCCCTAATATAGGTGTTTTATAGAGGAAGAAATATGTAAAATTGTTTTAAGTAAAAAAGGGTAAAATAATCATTTATTAAGTAAATTTTAATGAAATGGGGGAAATATGTAGTAATATATATGGTTCATGGAGGAGAAATATGTAATTGATCTTTTAGGCGTGGGAAAATATGTAATAAAGGAATTTAAGAAGGGGAAATATGTAAATGCTCATTTAATTAAATATAAAGATAAATATAGTGTTTTTAGTGTAATTATAAAGATGTGGATGATAAACGGGCTATGAATGCTCAAGCTACCCCCAATTTTACCCATTTATTTAAAGTCATTTAGTTATTATCTTCATTTATTAGTAACCATTTACATCTCTTAACATTGCAAATCATAATTTTAAAATTGAATGGTATTTTCTAAATTCAAGATATATTACATCAATCTTAATATATAAAACACGACTACTTTTTCTATTAGGCCATACAACTGGGCGAACTTTTGGGGTGAATTTCGACAATTTGGGGCGCGGACACCACCCCTAGGCGAATTGTGTGTGTAGGTAGGGGGGGGGGGTTTCTCGCCTGTGTTTTCTGCGTGTTGTGTGTGTGTGTATAATTATTTTATATATATGTGTGTGAGATATATGTATATATATAGGGGATGGTTCAAGAGAGAAATGATATTATTGCGAGAAATGCGAGAAATGAATATGAGCCACTAGTTTTATTTTGAGTTTTAAAAGTTTAAAGATAAATTAAGAAAGTATAAATGCATCTCTTTCTTCAATTAATATATCTATTCAATTAATATAACTAATCAAATTACTATAATTGAAAAATATTAACAATTCATTTATTTTTATAATTTATTTTTTGTCTCTTGAATTTTTATCCTACACAAGTATAATATATTCATACGTTAAAATTTCTTTCTATCCAAATTTCTTCCAACTCAATATATTAGTTACATTGTGATAAACATTACAAAAAACTATTTTACATGTGTTTGCATTAAATATAAAAAAAATACAACCTACATAAAAACATATAGCCTACACTTGTTCTAAGAATAAGAAAACAAATAATCTACACACAAAAATCATCATCAATAAAATACACACACACACGAAAACATATAACCTACACACAACAATTTTATCCTACACAAATACAATTTATTCATACATTAAAATTTCATTCTATTTAAAACCAATTTCTTCCAACTCAACTTATCAATATCCATCAACACTTAGTTACATTGTAATGAATAATATAAAAAACTATCTTACACATGTTTGTATTAAATGTGAAATATACAACCTACACAAAAACATATAACCCACACTTGTTCTAAGAATAAGAAAGCATATAACCTACACATAAAAAACATATAACCTACACACGTGTAGGATATGTGTATATTTGTGTAGTTTATATAATTGTTGATGTCGAATTAAATATGTAAGTTGTATGTCTTTTTGTATGTTGTACATTTTTATTGCTCAAAACAAGTGTATGTTATATAAGTTTGTGTAGGTTGTATATTTATTGTTTATATTTAATGGACACATTTGTATGACATTTTTTTATTATATATGATAATAGTAATTCTAGATATATCAATTGAAAAAAAAATATTATGTTTCAATATTTATTGTTAAAAATTACGCGTTGATATATGCTAACAAATTGAGTGAAAATAAATTGTGTTTTTAATATAAAGAACTAGTATTATATGAATAAATTAAATTGTATTTTTGTTAGATAAAATGAAGAGGGTGTAAATAAATTATAAAACTAAATTAGTGGTTTTATCTTTTTAATTATTATAGTTAAATTAGGTAGATATATTAATTAGAGAAAGATTTATTATGGTTATAGTAGTTGTATTAATTAGAGAGAGTGTGTGCATTTATTGTTGCATTTACATCTTTTTATTTATCTTTAATCTTTTAAAGCCTAAATTAAAACTAGTGGCTCATATTCATTTCTTGCAGTAATTTCATTTCTCTCTTGAACTTAAACACACACACACACATATATATATACTAGTAGGTGCCCGCGCGATGTGGCGGCAACAACAGTTTAAAACATGGAACTCATTTTCCGTTAATCTTCTAATCATGATTCATATCATGGTATATTGTATAATACTTATGTTATGTATAATACTTGTGTTTGTCTTCTTATTCAAAACACCCATAGTGTGGGCTATCTATGCTTTAAAGTCATGAATCCATTTACACTTGCTTGTCAACAATCTTTATAGCTCATACTTTACGTGCACATCTGCTTATCTTTACAACAATTAAAATCCATTGTTTGGATGTTTGTTTGACTTTTAAAAGTCAAAAGTGATCAAATGGTAATGAATTGAATTTTAACAGATCAACTTTTTAAAGTTAAAGATGAATGAGTTTTATTGCATTTTGACACATAAGTGCGGGTCATTTCTAGTTAGTTATAAATCCTCTTGTGAAATTTGTGTATTGAAAACAAGCATTCTCCGTGTATAAGTTACCTTTACTTTCGTATAGTTAATAGTTAGATATTTAATTTACAAGTGATTAACTTTGTATATAGAAGTTTCAATCCTATGTATGTGTTTTCAGTTTTCACCTGAGTTGTAGAATCAACTCAAATAACTTGAAACGTATACAACATAAAGTAGTCGTAGCATTGACATTATAGAAACCCATACCTGGATTAGCAACATATATTAACAGCCCATGGAGATCTATCAAGCTATTAGTTTCTGCCTGACCATCTAAAATATCCCAGCAGATCATACAAAACACCAATTATGATTGAAAATTGTTCGTTTAGGTTTATAGCGAATGATAATAAACAAACACAAGCACATGAATAAAAAAATTTGTTCATTGATTAATTGATATTTTTTAAATATACAACTGTAAGCTCAATTATTTAAAACAATACCCAAACATCTCTTCATGTTCTCTTGACTATGGCAACAATCCCCGTCTACACAACGCATATTAGCCAGATTGTAAATGTCTAATCATATTTATAAAATTGACCGGTAACTTTTAAGATTTTTAAAGTTTGGTCAAACAACACAGGTCAACCCAACCCAACCTAATTTACTGTAAAGGTTGCTCACTTAACCCTATTACCAAGTCGGCCCATTTTTACCACTGACCAACTTGAAAAGTTAAGTACTTTTAGTACCATTTTGAAATCCACTATATTTATTGTAGTTTTTGCAAGTTTATATTATGTATTAGCCAATATCAAATGTTCCACTTACAAGCTCAAAGTCATCGAGATTCTCAATTGAAGTCAAATAAAATAAGTCAAACTTGTATGCTTTTGTTTAGGGGTTGTAAAAAAAAATTCTTTTGTTTCAACTTGCTCCTATTTCACAAACTAACAGAAGCAGAAACTGAAATAAAAGATGCTTCTCTACAAATTAGGTTTATCAATCAAAATGAAAGATTTCAGTTCCATTGTTTAACCAAATATAACACAAAACATACCATCTTAAGTTGGTTTCGGGTGTAGTGAACTCAGATATATACACATAAAGCCGCCCCTCCTTCATAAACATGTTATATGCCACTGCAATTGTTGCAAGTGTGTGATGAACAACCTAAAATAAATAAATTTTTATATTAAAAATAGACATACATTTGGGTACACTTTGAGTTTAGAATTTTTTGGTACATATTATAGATTTGTACTTGGTAGCTGAAGAAACGTGGATCGGCTCACTGGTAGACGATCAACTTTCCTCGGGTATGAGTATGCTATTTCACCGATGGTTCTCCGGAGTATGAGTTCTTCCACCTACAAAACGAGCAGCACCGTGAATTTACCCCTCAGAAAGGGACAGGGGGGGTCCTCTTTGGGGTAACCCTCCGGTGTGAGAATAAGAGATTGTAGGAGAAGATAATAATAATCTGAGAGTGAGTAAGGAATTGGAATGTATTTTCTTGCTTACCTCCCCTTGTGGAGGTGGTGTGGTATTTATAGTGTTAGGGTTTCCAATGATTGGGCTCAGATCCCATTAGGGCCTTTTTGGCCTCCTCCTATTGCTTTGCGCCACGTGTCCTTAGGACACCTGGTGCTTTTTCATTGATTATTCTCTGACCCAGGCATTTTACCTGACCCATGTGCAATCACGTGGTAGCACATGGGTTTTGCTGAGTTGTCCACCTTTCATTGGCAGCTGTTAACATCAGCATATTCTTATTCCTTAAAGGATACCTTCTGGAAGGTTGTCTGACGAGCACAATCAAGGTTGTCCTTATCCTGATTTGGATAAGGACGAGGTTGATTATGCGCACGTGTGATATGCGCCTATCCTGAGGATGCGCGAAGTCTTCTCTTTATTCTCACGCGCAGATGTTTCATGAGCAGATGTGATATGCGCAAGCATATGTAATGTGCGCCACGCGCAGATGTGATATGCGTGAGCATATATGATGCGTGAGCATGCGATATGCGCCACGCGCAGATGCGCCACGCGCAGATGTGATATGCGTGAGCATATATGGTGCGCGAGCATGTGATACGCGTGAGCATATGTGATGCGTGAGCATATGTGATGCGTGAGCATATGTGATATGCGCCGTGCGCATAGGTTTTGGCTTTGTGCCTTCATGATATCTTGATTTCAAGCCTCTTGTCTATATCTTGTGGGTTGACCCGCCCCGCTCGATGTTAAGGCGGGTACATACCTCTTCAAGCCCCCCCAGTCTAATGTGTGTCTTGTCTCGCGCGAGCGAGGTAAGATAGATATTAGACTTAATAGTTCTCTTTTAATAGGGTTTTGTCTTTTCCTTTTTTATTTCTCATCGTTGCGCGAAATTCCATCCTTGTGGTTGAAATGAATCGTCCATGTACGCGGTTGGTTGGTGCTGACATGCGTCAGAGATGGAGACGTGTCAGACTTTTCGTGTGCTCGAGGTGCTACAGTTGCCTTTCATGTCCCCTCACACAGTGTCAGGAACACGTGTCGCGCTCGTGTTGGCCTGCACCTGCGAGTGGGGGCGCGTGAACTCTGATCAGTACATGTTTCGTTCCCTTTCATGTCCCCTCACACAGTCAGGAACACGTGTCGCGCTCGCGTTGGCCTGCACCTGCGAGTGGGGGCGCGTGAACTCTGATCAGTACCTGTTTCTCTCTCTCCTGGGCCTATAAAAGCAAGCCTTTTGAGTTATTATTCTTCATCTTCATTGTTATTTCAAAGCTTTCCTTTCCTTCCATTTTTATTCCGATTTCCGTTCTTGAAGTAACCTCTGTTTGATTTCACAGTTGTATGTCTGATAACCCAGACGCCACAATCTCCCCCAGCAGACGCCGTGTAAAATCATTAGTCATGTCCACTTTGAAGAAGACCGGCAAGGGAAAATGGGCTGCTAAGGCCTCGTCGGAGGAGGTGGGGAAGGGCAAGACAGTGAAGAGGTGGGATGAGATTCCCTGCAAGTTGAGACAGTCTGATTTCGACAGTCTCATCGCCTCTCAGGGTTTTCTCCCTGAGTACGGCTGTATGCTCCCGGCGGCCGGGCAAACGGCGGCAGATCCGCCCACCGGCTATATCTCCTTATATTGCCATTTTTTCACTCACTGCAACCTTCGTCTCCCGATGACAAGGTTTATGGGTGCGCTGCTTCAATTTTATGGGATTCACATATCCCAAGTCCATCCTTTTGGACTTGTGCGTATGACTCATTTTGAGTTCATGTGCAAAGCTCAGCGCGAGGAGCCAACCCCTCGGCGCTTTCAATTTTTTTATAAGCCAAAAATCCAAGATTCTTGGTTCTCATTCGTTCCTCGCAGTCAGAAGGTCAAGTGCTGCATTGTTTCCTTCAAGAGCCTTCATGACTGGTCTGAGAAATTTTTCTATATTAAGGCTGGTGTGATTCCCATCCGCATGACCATGCGCGCGATCACTTCTGCGCCCGCGGATGTGAATGTTTTTAAGAACCCAACTGGCGCATGGGTTAATAAGTTGACTGCTGAACCATCCCCCGCCAAGAATATTTGCGAGGAAGCGCTGGTGGGGGTTGGCATGAGCAGGAGGTGGGCCGACAGCGCGACTGAGCCTGTTATCCAAGTTGACGGATTATGTGAGTTATTAGCTCATTGCATTATTTCTGCGTGAATATAATTCGTTTTGCTGATATCATTTGTCTTGTTTTATGCAGTGAGCAAGGAGTACGTCCACGCCGCCTATGATGAGCATATGGAGGGTGGCTCTGTCGCGCTGGGCGCTGGGGAAGTTGGCTTCCCCGATCGCTTCGCTGATATGTTCATCCCTGTTGATTTGGGATTTTGCTTTGACAGCGATGCGCCTGGTAGGCCTTTGTACTTATGCTTATGCCTTTAGATTACCAAATTTGGTTAACATTTCTGTTGCACGTATTGTAGATGCGCTTGAGAACTATGAGCTGGAGCTCGCGGAAGAAGAGGTGGAGGAGGAAGCTGAGGTGCCACAACTCAAGCGTAAAGCTAAAGGGAAAACTGGCGCAGGGGCCAGTAAAAATCAGAAGAAAAATGATGCCCATGTTGCTCAGGATCCTCCTACTCAGGCGAAGGGACTTAGGAAAACCAAGGGGTTTACCTCCAAGGTTTCCTTGTCTTCTTTGCCTCAAGGTGTGGGCAGTCCTCCTGTCCACACGAGGTATGGTGCCGCCACCTCCTCTCTTCGCGCGGCGGAAAAGGGAAGCGGCGCTGCGCCTGCTGTTTCCTCTTCAACAGGAATACTTTGTTTATACTTTATGGTTTTATGAGCGTGATTCCGATAGAGTTATTAATGAATCTTTGCTCACTCAAATGTTTGTAGAGCCGACGACCTTGGTGGATCAACCTCAGGCGCAACAAGGTACCGAGGCTGCGCCGACGGTTGCTTTGAAGTCCCCTGTTTTGCCCTCAAAAAGGGGGAAAATGGACTTCATGGCGATGTTTAACTCGCGAATGGCGGTGCGCCAAGGTATATATTGCGCTTTTATTTTCTGACTTTTTTCTTTTTAGATCAAGTCTTGAATCATTCCTCTTTGTTGGTTTTTTCATAGGCATTATAGCTGGCACACAAGCTGCTGGCGGCACTGCTGGCGCCGGCGCCAGCGCCGTTGGTTCTGCTCCTGCTCCTGCAAGCACTGAATCTCCCCTCATTGGGATTACTAAGGAGCAGGAGGCTGTTTTACGCGCTGATCTCGCGGCGTCGAGACCTCCCTCACCTCCTCCTGCGCGCAGCCCTCCTCGCGAGACTGGTTTTGATTTTTCCAGGTCGCAGGAGAAAAGGCCTGTTACAGAGGAAGATGAGGAGGCCCATTTTGAAGACTCCGATGGCGGACGCGCAAGCCCTGTAGCGCCACGAGATTTCGTGGCGCAGTCTTCTCGTGGGGCTGGCGCTGACTTTTCTGCTTGCTCCCCGCAGGTATAAGTTCGTTTTGCTCCGCTGCGCGGACTTCCATATTAGTGTTTAGATGACTAGAACGTTGCTTTGTGTTTGCAGGAAGCCGATCACATATACCGCCCGAGATGGAATATTACTGAGGATAGCTCATTTCAGTCCATGGGGGTGTGTGAAGACTTCTGGGCTCACTCCGTGCCTCCAGCTGAAAGGAGGTTTCAGGAGGAGCGCGCCCGCGTGGACTTGCTCAACGACCATCTTTTCGCTGGGTCAGAGTTCTTTGCTGCCTCCCAAGAGCTTCGCTATGATTATGTAAAGGTGCGTGATGCTCTAGCGGAGGCCAAGCAAGTGGCTAAGGTATCTGCTTGGAATCATTCTGACGCTCGAGAGAGAGCTGAGAAACTCCAAGCAGAACTCAGCGATAACCGAGCAAGTGCCAACGCTGCCTTCGTGAAGCGCGGGCATGAGCTGCAGGCTGCGCGGGAGAAGCTGCAGGCAGCAGAGGCGGACGCGACCAAGTATGCGCAGCGAGTGCGCGACTTGGAGCTGGATGCAGAGGCGCGTGACCAAGCACTTGTGCAGTCTATCACTGACAAATCTTCATTAGAGAGTGAGGTTGCGCGCCTGAAGAAGGAGCTTGAGACCGCGCGGGCAGAGAAGGATGAAGCCCTGGCGACGGCAGCATCTAGCCAAGAAGCGCTCGATGCTGCGCGAGCGGAAAGGAAAGAGGCCTTGGCGGCAGCAGCGTCCGACAGAGAGGAGCTGAAACAGACCAAGGAAACTGTTGAGTTGTTAAACTCTCAGATTCCTGCTCTTGAGACGTCTGTTTCTTCCCTCGCGCAGGATCGCCAATGGCTAGTCTCACAGGGTATGACTCGTTGCGCTTATGCGATGAAATACTCAGACGAGTTTCAGACCCTTGTGATGGATTGCAACGCTGCCTCGCGCTTGGTGGGTCGAGCTGAAGGGTTTAAGGATGGCTGTGAATATAGCATGATGAAGAAGAACCCATCCGACTACCCTTATCAGCTCGACGTTGTCTGCGCGGACATGGCCGAGGTGGGGGAGAAGTATTTGAATACTCCCATTCCCATCCTTGAGCAGGTATTTTAACCTTAATGAGTTTACCTTGACTTATTTTCCTAGTCTTTTTGTACTCACACTTTTCCTTATGCTTTGCAGATAGCCTTGCTTACTGATCAGCCCGATCTCGGCGCTCTAAAGAAATTACTTGACGAGTGTGAAGGGGCTGGTGGCGGCGATGATGGCGCGGGCAATGCTGCCTCTGCTGGCGGCTCTGGCGTGGCCAAAGGACCCGCTCCTGACACTATTGTGATAGAAGACGACTCCATTCAAGATGAACAGCTTGACTATGGCAAGTTTGGAGATGACGAGGAGCGGGCTGCGCCAGATGCTGAGGGAGGTAATGATGAGGGCGATGAAGAGGCTGATGTCGACATAGAGACTTGAGAAGCCCTTCATGTTTTTTTTTTATTTGCAGTTTGTATCTCATCATTTTGTAAATTTGTAACCTTCTATGTTTTGGAATGAAATTTTGTTTTTCTCTTATTCGCATCTTGCGCATTCCCCATTCATCTCTTTATATTGCATGTTTGCTTGTTGAATATAAGATATGCTTGCATGTTGAAATAAGAACAAGGTTGTAAAGAAATTATTTTACTTAATCCTTGTCATATTTTAAGTGATTTTGCAATATCCTGACTATGTTGACACGTGCCTTGGCGTTTCATTATTCCTCTTTTGCGCGACGTTATCGCGCATTTATTATAGGGAATTATGAGTTTTTTAGCCTTTACGTGTCAGTATGTGTTACTCTGATATCCATTACAATTCCATGCGCGACCTCGACCTGAGACCTTAACAACTATGTTTTGGCATGTGCTTTGCCTTAGTTGTGCTTAGCTATTTTTATAGTCTAGCTGCGGAGCATGTAGGATGGATCTTGTGAGTGATTTGAGCTAAGGCTCATATTATTGGGCTAAGGCCCTGAGCTAAGGCTCATATTATTGGGCTAAGGCCCTGACGTTTTAGAGTTAAAACTCGTTAACGCGTTTGAGCTTGAAGCTCGCGCATGTATGTTTTACTTCGTTTTATTTTTGTTTTGATGTCAATACAATGTTGTCATATTGCTCAAAATTAATAAAGGGAAGTGTGAAACATGTATGCAAAAGGTAATAGAACACACATTAAGAGAAGATAGCGCGTATCATTATTCATAATGGCTTAAAAAGCCTTGATTACAAACTTGACAATTTTTACATGAAACATTTTCTAAGCTGTGCTGCGTTCCATGCGCGCGGGATCTTCTTTCCATTCAAATCTTTTAAAGCGTATGCGCCTTTTCCCAATTCTTCCGAGACTTGTGACAACTGCCCAATCCGACCCGACCCAGGTACCCGTTTTCGAATCCGATTCTTTTTATGATTTAAAATTTGATTATTAATCTTTGTAAATTTAACATTAAATAAATTATATATAATTATATATATTTTTTTATTACTTACTAATAATAATAATTTCTTTCCCGCCTCTTTCTCTTTCTTGTCGCCGTCCCGCCTCTTTTCTCTCTTGTCGCCGTCCCGCCCCTCTGCCTAACCCTTGAGCTTGAAACCCCTTTTTCCCTACTCTTTGCTTGTCCTTTGGTTCTTCCCGCCTAAGGATGTCTGCGCAGCTCCACGCGCCAGACTCCTTAACAAGGAAGCCTGCGTGAAGACCAGCTGTTCCTGCGATACGCGAGACGAACTCTTCTCGCAGCGCGCTAAGAATTTGTAGTTCTTCTCGCAGCGCGCTAAGAATGGTAGTTCTTCTCGCAGCGCGCTGAGAATGGTAGTTCTTCTCGCAGCGCGCTAAGAATTGTAGTTCTTCTCGCAGCGCGCTAAGAATTGTAGTCCTTCCCGCGACGCGCTAAGGATTATAATTCTTCCCGCGGCGCGCTAAGGATTGTTCTCTGTCTGCCTTCGCCCTCGCGCGTGCGCTCGTATCTTCTCGCGCTAGACCTTAAATCTTTTCTTCTGTTTAGGTCAGCCTGTATTCTTTTGAGATATCTTATCTTTTGTTTGAGCTTTAGGTCAGTTCCAACATCTGTCCGAAAAGCCACTTTCGGCGCAGTATGCGCACCAATCCTATTGGTTGACAGAAAAAGTGACTGACATAATCTTTTGAAATCTTCTTTTGCATGTCTTGAACAGTGTTTTACCTGACACCTCCCATGCTTTGACCTGTAACCTGTCAGCTTTTCCCCCATCCCCTGCAGCTGCCGGCATATCTTTGGATATCTTTTGCTTTTGTTTTCTTGTGCTTTTAAATATCTTTTGTTTGATTTATTAAGATCTTTTCCTCCTTTTTAGGGATTGTGTTCCCTAGGGTTTTCCTATAAATAAAACTATTTTCTTGTTTGTTAACACTACACACACTACACTTAAACTCTCCCTGAATCTTTCTCCCTTTGCTCTCTGCCGAAGATCCTCAGCGCCTCTCTTTGCCTCCGTCTTCTCTTCTGTTCTGCCCAGAATCTCGGTAAATATAAATATAATTTTTTTTAATTTGTTTAACTAACATAAAATCGATACTTACTGCATATATTCAAGACATAAAACCAATCGTTAAACCAATAAACTTTTATTTATAGGTTAACTTGTGCTTGTTTAAAAGTTGGTTCTTGCATTATCTTTCAACACACCTTTTTCAGGTGAGTAATCTCGTACTTAATCCCCTTTTAATTTTTACTTTTTGGGATGTTCATGTGTTCGTACAACTTGAGTCTTAAACTTGTTTATGAAATTTATGTGCGCAAAACCCCATGTGTTATGGACGTTTACTTGGCTGTTTATTTGTATGTGTGAATCATTAACCGCTTTGTTCGGCCTATTCCGAAGTTTTCATGGATCCATTAGATGAACACGGGAGACCTATCGTTTACGGTTTTCTTGTTTTCTTACACATGCACGTATGATTTATCGTTTTTGTGCTCAATTGGGAGCACGGATTGAACTATGAGCTATGATCTAAGGCTTGATCACAATCTGATTACACCCTATGTTAAACCCCAGTTAAGCACATGTTGCGCGCAGTGTTTATTATTATCTATTTATATCTATTAAACTTGATTTCTCACCGACACGCAAGTGTTGACGTTTTATTTTAACACATGTTCAGGTTTGCTGTAGCTGCTTTTGGGAATCTCAAGGACACGTAGGACGTTTTCTTTTTGTTTGGACCTAGATTAAAATGTAACAAAACAAATTATGTTATTTGAATATTTTAAGTTATGACATGATTTATGTTACTTTACGATTCGTGTTCTGCGCGTGCGCAATGAAAATGTATTTATTAAATATTGACACCCAAATAGTGTCACGAGTAATGAAACAATACGTGGCGCCCCGATGTATAATCCGCCATCGGTCGGGGTGTTACAAGACTTGATAAGGTCCCTCCCAATTGGGGGACATCTTTCCCGGGGGTATCGCGCGGCTAGCTTCATTGTTTCGAAGGACAAAATCATTCTTCTTGAAGTGGCATTCTTTCACGCGCTGATTGTAATACTTTTCTAGTTTTTTCTTGTATTTGGCTTCACTGATGATAGCCGCTTCTCTGCGCCCTTCAAGTAAGTTGAGATCCAACCTTCTTTCGCGCTCGTTATCAATCTTACTCATCATGAGCACTCTATGGGATGGGCATCCAATTTCTGCTGGAATCATAGCCTCCGTTCCATAGGTTAGGCTGAACAGGGATTCGCCATTGCTGGTTTTGCTTAATGTCCTGTGCGCCCACAGGACATTAGGTAGCTCCTCGACCCATGAATGGGATTCTCCCTCCAACCTTTTCTTCAGCCCATTTAGCAAGCTTTGGTTCGCGCGCTCCACTTGGCCATTCCCCTGAGGGTGGTATACTGAAGTGAAGATTTGGTTGATGCGCAATTCCTTGAGCTAGCTGGATATCTTCCTGTCAGTGAATTGTTTGCCATTGTCGCTCACAATTTCCATGGGCAGGCCAAAACGGCATATGATGTGGCCCCAGATAAATTGCTTCATCGCCTCGGCTGTGATTTTTGCTAGTGGCTTGGCTTCAACCCATTTTGTGAAATAGTCTACTGCCACTACCAAAAATTTTACTCGCCCTTGCGCTTGCGGTAGGGGACCCACAATATCGATTGGCCATTTGTGGAAAGGCCATGCGGAGGTCACCGGAATCAAGTTGTTCTTTGGCCGTATGGTGTTTGGCGCATAGCTCTGACACGCTTTGCATTTTTGGATCTCTTTTAACGCGTCCAAGTACATGCCTGGCCAATAGTAACCTGCGCTCATTGCCTTGGCAACAACCATGCGCGGGCCAGCATGTATTCCACAGATTCCTTCGTGTATCTCTCTGATCACATAGCTTGCTTCCTCAGCATCTAGGCATTTCATGAGCGGTCCAAGATAAGAGCGTCGATATAATGTGCCATCAAGCAGTTCATAGTTCTGCGACTTGCGTCTTATCTTCCTCGCTTGTGCGCGATCGTCCGGTACCTTTCCCTCCTTCAAGAATTCCATTATTGGAGTTATCCATGATGAAGGGGTTGTATGAATTACAAGGACAGACTTCGCTCCCACCGACGGGTTGCTCATTACTTCTACCCTGACATCTTTGCCAAAGTGATCGAAGCTGGTTGATGCCATCTTACTCAGCGCGTCAGCAGACTTGTTTTCACTGCGCGGAATATGTATGATTCTGAAGAAGTCAAATTGCTCGATGAGCATTTTCGCCTGCTCTAGATACAGATGCATGGTGTTCTCCTTGGCATCATAAAGGCCATTGACCTGTGCTGCTACCAAGTATGAATCAACATGGGCCTCTAGCTTTTTAACTCCGAACTTGTGCGCGATGCGCAGACCAGCCAGCAGGGCTTCATACTCAGCTTCATTGTTGGTGCTCTTGAAATCCAACCTGATTGCGTAAGTATACTCATGACTTTCTGGATCCACCAGCTTGAGGCCTGCGCCGGACCCTTCATTGTTTGAATCTCCATCAGTGAATAATCTCCAAACATTTTCTTCATTATTGGCTCGAGGAGGGTCTACCTCGCGCTGAGCCTCTTCAATTTTTCCTTCAGGGATTTCTGCGATGAAATCAGCTAAGACTTGTCCCTTTATTGCTGGACGGGGCTTATAGGCGATCGTGTGCTCTCCTAATTCCAGCGCCCATTTTGTCAGCCTTCCTGAGAGCGCGGGACGCCGCAAGACTTGCTGGATGTTGTAACCAGTCAGAACTTCAATAGGATGACCATTGAAATATCTATGAAGCTTGCGCGACGCGTGTGTTAGTGACAAAACTAACATTTCCTTGATGGAGTAGCGCGTCTCAGGATCTGTCAGCACCCGACTCACATAATAGATTGGTGTTTGGATTCCCTTGCGATCCACCAACAACACTGCGCCGATGGCGCGCTCTCCTCCTGACAGGTACAATGTTAAAGTTTCGCAAGGAAGTGGAGCTGTGAGCGCAGGCAGATTTATCAGACATTCTTTTATCTCACTGAAAGCTTGCTCGGCCTCAGGCGTCCACTTGAATTGGCTTTTCTTTAGGCAATTTCTCAATGTGTTAACGAATGGGGTAGATTTGCTTGCATGGTTCGCTAGGAACCTGTTGATTGATACCAATCTACCATTCAACTTTTGAACTTCTTTCATGGTGGATGGTGAGGGCATGTCAAGGATAGCCTCCATCTTCTCTGGGTTCACCTTGAAACCATCCTTGGTGACCATTACACCGAGAAATTTCCCTTCTTCTACGCCAAATGTGCATTTGCTCGGGTTGAGCTTCATGTATACTTCCTTTAGGCGCCAAAGGGTTTCTTCGATGTCTTTGAGCATTTGTTTTTCCTCCCTGCTTTTGATCACCAAATCATCCACGTAGACTTCTAGGTTTCTTCCAATTTGCTCGTTGAAAACCGCGTCCATGAGTCTTTGGTAGGTGGCTCCCGCATTCTTCAAACCAAAGGGCATTTTTGTGTAACAAAAAACACCCTTGTCGGTTCTGAAGGCAGTCTTGTCCTCATCTTGTGGTGCCATTTGAATTTGGTGATAGCCCTTATAGGCATCCAGAAAACATTTGAGCTTAAATGGCGCCACGGAGTCCACCTTCGTGTCAATGTTTGGGAGGGGGTAACAATCTTTTGGACATGCTTTGTTGAGGTCTTTGAAGTCAATGCATATCCTCCATGACCCGTTGCTCTTCTTTACCATCACAGGATTGGCTACCCATGTCTGGTATCGTATTGGGCGGATGATGTTTGCGCGCAGTAGATCCTCTACTTGCTCATTCATGGCCTTTGCCTTCTCATCCCCCATGATTCTCTTCTTTTGAGCAATTGGCTCTACGGACTTGAGCGTGTTGAGAGAATGTTGCGCCAGGTCTCGCGGAACCCCAGTCATATCGGAATGTTGCCATGCGAAGACCGACATATACGTTGTGAGCAATCTTTTCATTCTCAACCTTGTGTCGTCTGATATCGTAGCTCCAATTGTGATTGTTTGCTCTGGGAATTTTGGGTTGAGAATCCATTCCTCTGGCGCGTTGCTTGCCATTGGAAGTTTCATTCTCCCTTCCCGCGGAATACATGTCACTGCGCACAAATGATCTCGGTATACAAATGTTACACCTGTTGGTGTTGGGAACCCCAACGCGCCGTGCGCTGGCGACGGTATGGCGTTGAATTGGGCAATCGTTCCTCTACCCAAGATCATATTGTGGCATGAAGTGGTGGGCAAGACCAAGAAGTTGACAATTTCAGCTCGCTTGTGTTTCTCATCCCCCATAGTTAGTTCAAATTGTATCTGACCTAAGGGGTGAATGATTTCATTTGAAACACCCGAGATTGGTGCATTCACAATTTCGAGCCTTGCTTGGTCTGCTGGATCCAACTTCCTGAAACATTGCTCATACATGATGTCTGATTCACTGCCAGTGTCCACCAGGACTTTTGACGCTTCATAATGAGCAATGTGTGTAGTGATGACTAGAGGACTGCTGATAGAAGGGCCTCCCCTGATTTTTGGGAAGATTACTTGTTGCTCGCGCCAATCTCCTTGGACTTGCGCGCTTCTCTTTCTCGATCTTTGCCCTTGCCTTCCTCCCTCGGCTACACAGATTCTTTTGAACTTTTTGCTGGCTGAGGCTCCATCTGGTTGTTCATTCTCTGGTCTTGGGTTTTTCACCAGGTGAGCCAACTTGCCTGATTTCACGTCTCTTTCAATCGCATCCTTCAAATGGTGGCATGCATCGGTGTTGTGCCCTGTGGACTTTTGAAACTCACAATACTTGCCACTGTTTGGTGATCACTTATATTGTAGCGGCTTGGGGCTTTTAAACTGGACATTCTCTGTGCTTAACACTTGTGAAGGCGTTTTAGTGAGGGGAGTCCATATTCTTGGTAGAGGTCTGTTAGGCTCTCTGCCGCCTTCCCTCTTGTCACCCTCTCCGCGATTACGACTGTCTTTTTGGGGCTGGGATGAGCTTTGTTGCGCCTGCTTTTCTGCGGGAGAAAAACTGGTTTGTTGCAACCTGGACCATACAGAGTTTTGTTTGCCCCTCCTTTCGTTGTTGCGCGGTGTTTCTGCTTGGTGCCCTCTTTCTCTTGCTCTATCTTGGGCAATTTGTTTTTCATTTCGCGCGAAAACTCGCGATGCTTCCATTAGCTTGGCCCAAGTGGTTGGCATCCCATCTCTGCTCACGAGAGCTCTGCGGAGTTGATCACTGCGCGCACCTTGTATAAAGGCCACGCGCAAGAGTTGCTCAGTGATACCTCCAATTGCAAGAGATTCCTGATTGAAACGAGTTATGTAGTCTTCAATCGTTTCATCATTCCTGCGCACGCAGTGCATGATGTCATCAGGGTCGCGCGTGTGTCTGCGCTGCTGTACGAAGTGAGCTTGGAACTTCTCCAATAGCTCTTCGAACCCATCGATTTGCCCAGTCGGCAAGCTTTCGAACCAGACACGCGCCGCGCCTGTGAGGCAGCGAGAAAACATGTGACACCATGTTGGCATCGTCCAGCTTTCTAGGTTTCCAGTGTTATAAAAACCTTTTAAGAAATCGTCTGGATCTGTTGTGCCATCGTACTTGCCCAACCCACTTGGCATCTTGGTTTTGTGTTGAATGGGAGCCTTCGCGAAGCGCTCAGTGAATTTTGAATGCTTCACCAAGATGGCTGGCCTGTACGGTGTGGTTACGTCCACTTGCCCTCTCGCTGGTGGGTTGTACGGTGTGTACAGATCCAGATCGGCTTTGGCTCCAGGCGCCATGTTCATTTGCGCGCGGAGCTGTGAGCCTCCTGCATGAGTATCTCGCGTCTTCCTCATGCTGTGCACTTCTTCATCACTAAAATCAGCGTGTTCAGTGTGAACAGAGTGACCATCTTCCGGCGCGCGCGCCCTTTTTGTTGTTCCTTGAATGGTTTGCTTATCAAACGCGAGCCTTTGTGTTAGGTCGGCTAACTTTTTGTGTTTGACCAGCTCATTGTATTTGTCCATTAAACGCCGTTGTTCGTTTATGAGCCATTCTTTAGGGTCATTTGTTTCATCTTCTGGACCCATTGGTCCTTTTTGTTTCGCGCCGGTCAAATTTTGGAACGTGAGATCGTCTGGAGGAGTTTCAGTCTGGCTATGAGGAGTTGTGATGAAGGGATGGTTACTGGTGGTGCGCGCAGAATCACGCGGCACCCTCAGAAACTGCTGTCCCTCATTAACATCCTCACGCTCAATATCCTCCAGAACTTGATCGCTGTTTCGAACACCAGAAACCATGGTGAAGTTTTTCAGAGAGAACTGATGAGATTTTGTTGCCGTTGTAACAGGTGATGGCGCCAATGAAGAAACGTGAATCGGCTCACTGGTAGACGATCAACTTTCCTCGGGTATGAGTATGCTATTTCACCGATGGTTATCCGGAGTATGAGTTCTTCCACCTACAAAACGAGCAGCACCGTGAACTTAACCCTCAGAAAGGGACAGAGGGGTCCTCTTTGGGGTAACCCTCCGGTGTGAGAATAAGAGATTGTAGGAGAAGATAATAATAATCTGAGAGTGAGTAAGGAATTGGAATGTATTTTCTTGCTTACCTCCCCTTGTGGAGGTGGTGTGGTATTTATAGTGTTAGGGTTTCCAATGATTGGGCTCAGATCCCATTAGGGCCTTTTTGGCCTCCTCCTATTGCTTTGCGCCACGTGTCCTTAGGACACCTGGTGCTTTTTCATTGATTATTCTCTGACCCAGGCATTTTACCTGACCCATGTGCAATCACGTGGTAGCACATGGGTTTTGCTGAGTTGTCCACCTTTCATTGGCAGCTGTCAACATCAGCATATTCTTATTCCTTAAAGGATACCTTCTGGAAGGTTGTCTGACGAGCACAATCAAGGTTGTCCTTATCCTGATTTGGATAAGGACGAGGTTGATTATGTGCACGTGTGATATGCGCCTATCCTGAGGATGCGCGAAGTCTTCTCTTTATTCTCACGCGCAGATGTTTCATGAGCAGATGTGATATGCGCAAGCATATGTAATGTGCGCCACGCGCAGATGTGATATGCGTGAGCATATATGATGCGTGAGCATGCGATATGCGCCACGCGCAGATGCGCCACCCGCAGATGTGATATGCGTGAGCATATATGGTGCGCGAGCATGTGATACGCGTGAGCATATGTGATGCGTGAGCATATATGATATGCGTGAGCATATGTGATGCGTGAGCATATGTGATATGTGCCGTGCGTATAGGTTTTGGCTTTGTGCCTTCATGATATCTTGATTTCAAGCCTCTTGTCTATATCTTGTGGGTTGACCCGCCCCGCTCGATGTTAAGGCGGGTACATACCTCTTCAGTAGCTGATGATAAACTTATATATTCTAGTCCACCTAAGCCAAAAGATAGTTTAGGCTCGCAAGCCTACTCAAGCTTAATAAGTGAATCTTGCCATCGTTTATTAAACAAGTACAACGTACTCAAAACAGCTAATTATTTTACTACAACAACATCAAACAGCAAAAGCATACCTAAGTAAAAGGAGGAACAATACCATCAAAATCAGTATGTAAAGAGAGGTGTTCAATACCATTAAAATCAGCATGTTCAATACCATTTACACCCCTTCAATTTGATAAACATTGGCCATCGGGTCTACACGAACACACGCACCATATATTTTTTACTTTGTCCGTGTCCGTTGTTTTATTCCAACCAAACCATATGTGTTTTGTATACGTTCTAGTTGCCAGAGGCCAATCTTATTGTCTAGAATAATTCTGCAAACAAAATGTGAACTTTGCATCAAGTTAATCAATAATTGTAAATTAAAATAATATAAATACAGTTGTTTGTCTTACACCTTCATCAAGAAAAGAATTTTATAGAGATCATAGCAATCATTCTCAGATCTTGCCTAAAATGTCTCTCCGTAAACACAAAAAATATATTAATAACTTTAAATTAAATGTACAATCACAATATGAAATAGTAAACTGGGGTATCTTATGAAATCAAAAACAACCTTCATCATCTTTATATCATTAACCATGTCCACCAATGCTTTACAAATGTAGTCAACAAAGTCAATTGCTGCAAGTATTAGGGATGAGCATTTGGTACCGGGTACCGGTACCGAAAATCCCGAACCGATTAAATTCGGTAACGGTACCGGTACCAAGTATTTTCAAAATTCGGGATCGGTAAAATCGGTACCGGTACCGGTTTTTTTCGGTAGTACCAATTTGGTATTGAAAAATATATATAACACAAGTCTAGGGATGAGCATTTGTTATGTTTGGCGCCACATAATCTGTTTTTATGCTTTTTTGGGATTTAGTATTTGTTTTTTGTATGAAGTTACGTTTCCATTTGGTGTTACTGGTGGTTGTGGATTCGGTTAAGTCTCTTGTGATTTCATATAGCTTGCCACTCAAGTTCGAGGCCCATTTAATTTATGGGCAATTTTTTTGTTTATTTATTTTGCCACTGTTTGCTGCAATTTTTTTGTTTTTATATTTTGCCACTTTTTGTTATGTTAGTTCTTTTATATATAAGCTAGTTACTGTAGGATGAGTGTAGTTGTTGTGCAAATTTTAACGAAGGGTTTGTAAGTTGCTAATGTGCATACAGTTACGCCAAGCTGTTTCGGTAGCTCTTAACGAGGTAGCCTGCATTCGTGACTGGTGTTTTGGCTTCGGATGCAACCAGGCTATGTGGATCTTGTACGTGTTACACTTGTAAACAGGTACACAATCTGAGAGTATATAGTCTATTCGTATCAATGCTACATGTTATTTTCTAGGAACATAACAAACTGTCGGGATTCAAATCATCCCAAATGCCTAGTTGCTACAGATTTCTACTCCGCGTATATTGTAGAGTTGTGTTGACTTTCTCTGGTCAACTGTTTGCAATTTTTATATTGAAATTGAATGTTAGTCAAACAGGCCAAAGTTTGAAGATGTTATTTTTAATAGGGAACCGGTTTAGTTGGGTCCCAAAACCGTACCCCCAAAAACGAACTCGATACCAGATTTTTTTATAAATTCACCATATTTTTCTCAAATTTGGTACCTGTAGGTTCCCTGGACGGATCACACGAGATTTCTCGGTCTACTCAGGTGCGGAATCCCTGCGTAGATCATTACGAGCATAGAAAGCAAATCAAACAAACACACACGAATAAACCGAAACACGTTATATATTAATAACTGAACTCACATGATATGAATCACTGATACAGACTCTCGTCCTCACGTTACAATGAACTCAAACCAGCTTAGATCAACTCGATCAGCCTACACGAACTCCAACACTAAGCCGTAACCTAGTATAAATACACGACAACTTCGCCTGATATGTTCAGGCGAAGTTGTCCATAACTTCGCTTGTTCAACAAGTTCACCTAGGCGAACTTGTTAACAACTTCGCTTAAACAAAAACTTAAATAACATTACAGACTCGATTACAGACACTAGACTATGAACTACTGACATTTATGCACCAACAGACTCCCCCTTGGCAGTAGCTTCATATCTTGATCTTTAAGCATTTGTCTCGTAATCTTCAATCTTGTCTCTTCACGCATGCACTCCTTCTCTAACACAAACTGACACAACTCTTTGATACTTCCTCGCTTCGTCCTTCCAAGCAGGAATATAAAAGATTTTCTTCTCATTAAGCACCTTCAGATCAGCTTGCGATAAGTTTACCAAATGCATCGGATCGTAAACTCTTAGGAGCTCTTGCTCATCCTCGTCTTCCATCACCGCCTCTGCTGTCTCACAATCCACATACCACCACTTTAGGTCTTTAAGCACATCCTTGGGCATTAGCTTCATCGGTACTTCTTTAAGGCACCGGATCGGTTTATACTTCATGACCATCCAAGGTTTTCCATCAGCTCTCAAACCTCTATCCTTGTCTTCAACAAGTTTTCCCTTCTGCGGCTTCAACAGCTCAAACTTCTTCTCTTTTATACTCTCTCTTCATACAATTTTCTCAATGACTCTAGCCATATTATCGTCATTTCGATTGATTAACCCCAATCTGGCTAAGTCTTTCACTTCACATTCCGGCAGTGTATTCAACGACCTTAACATTCTTTTAAAGTACTGAACGCCGTCATACCGTTTAATCACAAAGAGCTTCAACTGCTCATCATAGATCCAGCAAATAATCCCTTTCTTCGCTTCGGCATAGCCTTTAATATTGTAACTCTTCTTAAACATTGTAGGGACCGCTGGTTTCTTCGTTTTGACGAACCACTGAGCATAGCCTTCCTTCCACCTAGGCTGCTCTTCCCATTCCGTCTCATCATTTTCCATCTCATTACCCATATCGGCTTTCTCAATATCTGGGATCTCGTGTTCAACATTTTCTTCTACTATTTCACCTTCCTCAACATCTTCTTCAATCACAATCTGCGCTCCAATCTTCTCAATCCCCTCAATTGGCAACACATCATCATCAAACATCACATCATCATCTAGCATATCATCATCTAGTTCTTTCAAAGCATCAATCACATCATCTTCATCATCAACCATCACCACCTCATCACCACCAACTGCACCTGCAGACTCCCCCTGAGCTGTGGAAGTCCCAAGAGCTTGAGTAGTTCTTGGCAAGTCACCACCTGCACCTTTCGATGCATTGGGATCATCGTCTCTATCTTTTCTCTTCTTTGTCCTTAACTCGTAGCCTCTACAGCCTGTCTCCCCCTGAGATGCCAAGAACTCCTTCATAGCATCTATAATTCGCCCATGTTCAACCAGGAGGGACGACTGTAGTTGATTCTCTGCTACAAGGCGCTGAATAGCCTGGGTCTGGATAAAGTTTATCCTCGATTGCTCTGCCACGACCCGTTCAAGTGCAGCTATTCTCTCCGAGTCTGAGAGGGTTGCATCGAAATCAAACCTCATGTTAGATGTGTCTTGAGTATACTCAGCAGGGATCTCGAATGTAACCGGGACATCAGAAGCAGTTGTGGACGTAACCGCAGGTGGTACGTGACCGACAACCCTGCAGTTGCAACGACGGTAGACTCTACAAATTGTGCCACCACCTCTGAAGGAGTAAGCGTTGGAGGTGGTAACGACACAATCTCCGTAGTCGTCGTCTGTAGTGTGATGGATAGGATGCCGACAGCTGATGTTGCCACCACGGGAACATCCGCGGCGCTTGTAACCTGTACAGAAGTAGGAACAATCGACATACCTGACAGTGCTGGAGGAGCAAAACGTACAACTCTTGAAGTCTCTCCAGCTCCCATACCTGCACCTGTCCTTTCACGTCTTGATTGTCTAATCAGCTTGTGAATATCCTCTTCTTCTTCTTCTGACTCAGTATCATCAACTGTCCTCTTTCTCTTCCCAATCGTCCTTTCTCGTCTCACCAACATCCTTCTCGCCTCATCCATAACATCATCAAGATCTGAGTCAGCCACCGTCGTAGCTGCTCTAGTAACATTCACTTCCCGAACCTGTGCAGCAGAGACCTGCACCTCTTCTTGCGGATCAAACCGGTCCATGTCGAAGAATCCTTGGCCGCCAAATGCAGCATCAAGGTCTACATCCTCCTCAGCCGACACAACAGGCACAGTAGGTACATCTCGAGTTGCTCCTGCTTGTTGTGGTTGAGGGTCTCTAAACTCATCCCCCCGAGCTGGCACATACCCCGGGTTTATTAAGAACCCAAAGAGTGGAGTATGCCTTGGACGACGTTCAGGCTTGCTCCTCGCACTCGAAGTACGGCATTGAGCAAAGATACGTTTGCTCACACTCTCCACGTATCGTATTGGGCGTCATTGAGGCAAATTTGGAGCCACATGGTTCAAGATCATCTGGATGAATCTTGGATACATTATGAACCGCTCACGAGCCATCGCCCTCCTCTGTCTGTCGATCTCATAAAAGACCATCTGACTAAAGCTATAACGTTTGTTATAAGTCAGAGCAGTCATTGCTGACTGCATGGTCGCACCCATTCCGTCAGTACCCGCCTTCCTCCCAGACATACACACAATCATGACGTGCATGAGGAAGCGCCACTGATCGAGCAGGAACCCCTTCTGTCTCTGGGTATCGCCCAAGGGACCAGAATATCCCATTCGTAGGAATGCTTCATCACGAAACGGAGCCACAAAGTCAGTTGGGTCGTCCCGAGTCTCCTCTCCAAAACGTAACGCCACCCGTATTTGTTCATACGAGAACTGAACTTCTTGTTTGTTGACGGTTGCTCGCATAACCGGGGGCTCAACACGGCAATCGTATTCCACCGTCTGCCAGAAATCCTCGATATTGGGTAAGGATATCGGCAGAGTCGTCGTGATTGCATGGAATATCCTCGAGCGAATGAGGAATGTGATGATCTCACGGTAGTTTTCAACTCCGCCCGCTTCCGGGTCTAAGGTAATGTACATATTGTGACCCGGAAAAAATTGCCTCTGGTTATCTCCGTCATCGCCTCCAGCACCTCCAGCACCTGCTACTGCAGCCATATCTGCAACAAACGAACCAAGTTACATACACGTTAAGGTTTAACACAAGTTCGCTTATTACCATGAGCGAAGTTGTGATAACGTCTGTATAGGCGAAGTTAACGTTGGAGCGAAGTTGGGCACAACTTCGCTTCAACGTTAAGTTCGTCTAATGACTAATCAGAAAAAGGTCCAGGCGAAGTTAATGTTGGGGCGAACTTGGGCACAACTTCGCTTCAACGTTAAGTTCGCCTTACCACAACATCGCCTCAGGCGAAGTTTAGACTCAGGCGAAGTTACGGATAACTTCGCCTAAACCTTAAGTTCGCCTGAATCTGAATCGGCGACAGTAAGGATTTCGAACGACGTGCCGTTGGCGAATTTAACGATTGTGGAGATTAAGGACTCTGAAACACAAGTTTTTAAGGATAACTAGACGACCAGGTTGTACATGACCACGTGAAAACAAGGTTTGAAATCGGGTTTAAGGATCGATCGGCCGAGGTCACGAAACAAGTCGAAACGACCTCAGATTAACATCAATGAACATTGATTATACGATATGATGACCCAACAAACCTATAAATCTGTTTGAAATCGAAGAAAGATAATCAGATGATAATGAATTAAGTTCGCTGTGATAATCGAGATTAAGCTCGCTGATATTGAAAGTTATGAACAGTTTGACCTTAAAAATTCTTTATATAGGGTCAGAGATTATACAGGCGAAGTTACGGTTAACTTCGCCTAGGCGAAGTTATTCATAAGTTCGCCTGTTTAACAACATCGCCTATATTTACAAAATCAACCCTTATAATTTGAACATTTTGCAATTAAGCTCTAAAACTTCCCTTTAAGAATTAAATGACACGATCAAGTCCAAATAACCATTTATAAAAACAAACAACTACATAAAAAGAAAACTTTAACAATTAAAGTATAAGGGATCAAATTTCAGTCTCGATAGGGACTACTACGTTTTAGAAAAGATCCGAACAGGAATCATACTAATTACGTGACTGTCACATAGATCCGTGTTTAGCTGTATTATGACATATAGAGACAGGTTGTAAGCAGGTAAATAACTTAAGATGGTTTTCATCGTTTCTGTGATATGAGTTAAGTTCAATTAAGCCTCAAAATTTAAGTGGGCAACAACTCAGAGATTATGATGCCTCCTATCTATTCTCAAAGCGTATTTGGCTTTCCCCAAGTCACCCCGAATTGACTTCGACCCTTAGTGTCTGATTAAGTTTGTAATTACTCTTCATCTGCTTCCCGTTCTCTTTCTTACTCCATGATTAAGAAGTCTTGATATTTTGAACTCTAGAATTTTTCAATAACTCATAAGTTTTTTTTTTTTTCTTTTTCAAACATTCATATAGACTTCAGAGTAGTAAACACCTGCAAGTCCCGAATCTGGATCACTGCAGTTTCTTGAAACGCTATTTTCACGGGAATCAGAACACTTACGGGCTCGTGTATGACTGGGTAATCGCTTTTCTGCCTATCATTCGGAAAGATATATATGGAGATATGCAAAACTCATAAGGAGTTTCCACGTAAAATCAAGTAGTTTTAGTTTGTATCACATCTACTTTTACGCACCATAAAAAGCTACCATGACATACAATAACTGTCCTAAAGCCTTTTAAGCCTAATAACTTCACTAGTTAAGTACACAGAATCAGTATATCTATCATTTTCCAAGGTTGGATCAATTTCCTGTTAAACATAGCAAACAAACTTCTTACGAAGTAGTAGACTTGAAAAATAATTTCATTTCCCTTAAAAAATTTTTTTAACATTAATCGCCCCGACCAAAACAAAGTCTTCAGGTAAACGGCTATCCCGAAGATCCAATGGATCAGCTGGACCGACCACATACTAGTATGTGTCCTTCTAACTAAGTATGATCGACTAATTTTAAGCGAAAGAATGAAAACTCATCATAAACCGCCCCGGTCACTTTCAGTCATCTGGTTAATGGCTATCCTCAAAATCTACAAGTAGAAAATGAGGACCAAAACATATCCGAAGACAAGTCCTTCAAACTGAGGCAACCGACATATTTTTAAGCGATAGTGACGTTTTTTTTTTTTTTTTTTAAATAAAATATGAAAAGCATGGTTACTCTGGATTGATCATCCCATTCAGCTCGATAAGGTTTTGAAATCTTGTTTTGTCAAACGCTTTAGTATAAAGATCAGCGAAATTATCAAGCGTATCCACCTTTTCAAGCACAATCAGTTTCTTCTCAGCACAATCACGTATAAAATGATGACGTATGTCAATATGTTTAGTTTTACTGTGCTTCACGGGATTGTTAGTTACTGAGATAGCAGCTGTGTTATCAATGCAAATAGGAGTAAGTAAGAAATTCAGACCATAGTCGCGCAACTGTTGTTGAATCCAAAGAACCTGGGAGCAGCAGTTGGATGCTGCCATGTATTCTGCTTCACAGGTTGAAATTGCGACTGAAGTCTACTTCTTGCATTGCCAAGACACCAATCTGCCACCAAGAAACTGACATCCTCCAGTTGTTGACTTCCGACTCTGATTGCACCATCCATAATCAGAATCTGTGTAAGCGACTAGCTCCAAGTCTCCTCCTCTCGGGTACCACAACCCCAGCTTCGGTTTGCCCTTGAGATACCTTAGTATCCTCTTCACACCCTTCAGATGAGATTCTTTTGGGTTTGCTTGAAAGCGTGCACAAAGACAAACAGCAAACATTATATCAGGCCTAGAAGCAGTTAAGTACATTAAAGAACCTATAATAGTCCGATACTGAGTTGGGTCCACATCTGCATCACCGTCTGACTCAGCACCCAATTTGTGATTGACGCAGATTGGAGTGTCGAATGGAGTGCTGTCCTCCATCTTGAAGCGTTTGAGCACATCATGGACATACTTGGTCTGATGAATGAACATCCCATCCTTCTTCTAATCAACCTGCAATCCTAAAAAGAAAGTTAGTTCACCCATAGCACTCATTTCAAACCTCTTTTTCATGACGGCCTCAAAATCTTGACACATGGAGACTCTTGATGCAGCAAAGATGATGTCATCCACGTAGACTTGCACTAGCAGGAAGTCGCTTCCATCTCTCTTGAAGAACAACGTGCTATCAATCTTCCCTCTTTCAAACCCATTTTCAAGCAAGTAATCTGATAAAGTTGAATACCAGGCACGAGGTGCCTGATGTAGTCCATACAATGCCTTGCTTAACTTGTACACGTGATCAGGAAAGTCTGGGTCAGGAAAACCCGGAGGTTGCTCAACATACACTACCTCATCAACTTTCCCATTCAGAAACGCACTCTTCACATCCAACTGAAATACCTTCATCTTCTTATAAGCAGCGAACGCCAAAAACAATCTAATGGCTTCCAACCTTGCGACATGAGCGAATACTTCATTATAATCAATTCCCTCTTGTTGATTAAATCCTTTCACAACTAGTCTCGCCTTGTTTCTTATGATAATCCCTTTCTCATCTCTCTTGCACTTAAACACCCATTTTGTGCCTATCGCATGCACATTTTTCGGTTTTTCAACCAAATCCCATACTTCCATTTTCTTGAACTGAGCCAACTCTTCTTGCATGGCTTCGACCCACGAGCTGTCCTTTAAAGCCATTTGATAATTCTTTGGCTCAATCTGGCTGATAAAGCAGGTGTACAAGCATTCGTTGATTATCCCTGTCTCCTTAATGCTTGTGTAAACACAGGTGTGCTCATTCAAGCTACGTCTTGTTTGTACACCGGAGGACACATCACCAATCACATTCTCCAGAGGGTGATTTTTATGAATTCTCGTGGTCGGAACAGAACCGACATGCAAATTGTCTTCCAAGTTAGAAGAGAGCTCGTCAATGGTTGTTTCATGCTGAGAGTGAAATGGATTGAAAAATTCTTCTTCAGTCGAGGTAGCAGGGGTATCGACAGCATTTGATGAGGAAGGTTGACATTTATCGATCAGCTGTCTTTGTAATAGGTTTTCTTCCTCATCATGGATCATTTTCGTAGCTACTCTCTCTTCTTCTTCAGCAATATCCAAATACGGTATGTTAAAAGACTTAAAAAGTTTAACATAGTCGAAAAACTCAGCAGGTCCGTTGCTTGGTTTTGGCGGTTGGTAACTTGTGATATCGGTGTTACACACCACCTCAACCTTACTGGTCGATGTATTGAAGACACGTCTGTTGGGAGTCCCAACAACATAACCGACTAAGATTCCTTCATCGGCTACTTCACCAAATTTAGAATTTGTCTTCAAAATCGAACAAGGGGACCCGAATGGTTCAAGACCACTCAAGTTGGGCTTTCTCCCATGCATAAGCTCATAACACGTTTTACCAAGTCTTTTAACAGTTAAGACTCTATTCAGAACATAACAGGCTGTAGCAACAGCTTCAGCCCAAAACACCACAGGAAGCTTCGAATCAGCCAGCATAGTTCTGGCTCCTTCAATTAATGTTCTATTCTTCCTTTCAGCCACTCCATTCTGTTGCGGTGTATACGGAGCGCTGTATTGGTGTTCAATCCCTCTCTGAAGGCAGAAGATCTCCATCTCAAAATTCTTGAACTCCGTTCCATTGTCACTCCTGATGAACTTAACCCTTTTATCCATAATGTTCTCAACTTTGGTAATCAAATTCTTCACCATCTGAGCCGTTTCGTCTTTTGATTTCAGGAAATACACCACGAATATCGTGATTAGTCATCGGTGATCACCAAGCAATAAGAAGTTCCTCATAGACTTTTTGCATTCACGGGACCGAAGAGATCCATGTGAAGCAACTCTAGAGTACTGGCAATTGAATTGACTTTCTTGGTGAGATGGGATTTCTTGTGCTGCTTTCCCTTCTTGCACGTTGTACATTTATCTTCAAAATTGAAATTCTTCAAGGGAACGCCCAGCACAAGTCCATTCCTGACAATGTGGTTCATCTTCCGAAGATGAATGTGCCGCATTCTCCTATGCCACAATTCGGACTCTGATTCACTCGCTTTCGTCATAAGGCATGATTCTGCCGTGGCCATTTCAGTTGATCTCATATCCATAATATATGTATTTCTTTCACGTGGAGCCTTCATCACAATCCACTCCTCTGGTATCTGAAAACCAGGTTTCAACACAATCGCCTCCTTCTTTGTAAAATGAACGGTGTACTCCTTATCACAGATCTGCGACACACTCAGCAGATTGTGCTTCAATTCTTCTACAAAGTTAACCTTCTCCAAAGTCATCTTTCCGTTTGACACCGTTCCCATTCCAGTAATCTTGCCACCACTTTCACCGGCAAAGCTCACTCTCCCTCCTTGAACAGGTTTCAAATCGTGTAACAAGTATTTGTTACCCGTCATGTGCCGGGAAGAGCCGCTATCTACAACCCAAAGATTGTTGGCAGCCCTGTTCAACTGTTCCTGCACAATAAAGCAAAAGATTAGAATTTAGGGACCCAAGACCAATTGGTCTTGGATCTATACATCCCAAACTTTGGCTTTCCAAAGTTAGTATCTCGAAAATTTCTGTAAGTCCTATTTGGAAACCTCCTTGAAGATTGATTGTGAGGCCTACCAAACCTTTGTGAATTGAAGAATTATAACTTGTGGTTTGGTTATTAGCAGTGTAAAACTGAGATTTGTTTATATGAAAACCTGAATTAGTCACATTTTTGAATTTTAAGTGGTTTTCATTTTTAGCAGCATGATAATTACTATTAGGTTTATTCTCAGCTTTAGTAGGCCTTACACCTCTGAATCGCTGCTTCAGAGGGCAATTTGCAACAAAATGCCCTATTTGATTACACCTAAAACAACACCTATGTTCAACCTTTTTATCAACCGGTGTTTTAGATGTCGAGGCTTTATTACCGCCCGTTCGTCTCACATATGGTGGGACGTACGGGTTTAGTGGAGTACTCTTTTTATTTGTTTTATCTTTTTCTCCACTCTTGGGTAACACAACCTCCTCTTTTGCCTTACCAGAATCGGATGACTTATCCGAATCTGACGAGACTGGACTTTGATCAGAAATTTCAACACTTGAAACTGGCGAACTTGTTTCGCCTCTACTAACATTTGGTTCTTTAACAGTTACTTTAATTGGCACTGTCTGAGCAACCTCAAAGTCAACAGATTTCTGAACACTAGGGTTAAAAGTGTAATTGTGATTATAAGGTGGTGGAACCTCATGATAACCGATTCCTCCTCTCTTAGCAGAGGAACCTTGATCACTAACAAGGTGATCAAGAATAGCAGAGGAATTTCTGAACTGTTCTAGTTTTCTATTCAGTTCCACCACTTTTACCTGGTGATCAGCAATCTGTTTTTCTCTATCAGCAATTAGTTTGGTTTTTTCTTCCAAAACTTCGTAACTTAAATCAATCACTTCAATTTTTTCAGCAAGTTTTGTTTTTAAACTTTTAACATCTTTTTCACAAGCTTTTATTTTGACTTTATAGCTATTTTCTCTTGCTTTTGTAAAATGATGATCTTCTTTTAAGGTTTTAAATTCAGCATCCAACCTAACATACTGATCGGTTATAGTTGCTAATTGCTCAGACAAGTTTTCACATTTAAAGCATGTAAGTTTAGAACATACCTCGGAGAGCTGGTCATTAACGTCTGCCATAAGAGCTTTTTCCTCTCCGGTAACCTTCTCACTTTCTTCAGTTTCTACCTTTGCCAAATTTGCCTGCTCAAAAGTTTCTTTAGAAAGCAGGTTCCAGTTGTATTCACCATCTTCTCTGGACATCATGGCACTATAATCTTTTCTACCCTCACTTTGCTGTGGAGACCTACCCTGACTTCGTTCCACACGCTCATTCCTGCATTCCTTTGCAAAGTGACCGTTTTGTTGACAATTGTAGCATCTCACCTTTGCCTTGTCAAACCCCGGCTTTCCACCGACAAACTTCCTTCCCGTCTTTCTCATAAACCTTTTTACTCTTCTCACGATCATGGCCATTTGCCATTGTAAATCCATTTCTTTCATATCGTCAGCATCAATCTGATCGTAATCTTCATCCAACATAGCTGGATCAACAATCTTCCCTTGAATGTAGTTTTCATAGGAAGCAATGAAAGAAGCATAGAGACCAAACTGCTCTTCAGCAGACTTGACACTCATAGGCATCTTGGAGTAGTTGTTGCTGGGAGAACTTGGAGAGCAACTACTCTTGCTTACCTGGGGTTGAGAACCACTCGATCCAGCTGCTACATAGCAAACATCCCCATTTGTGTTAACTGACACATGCCCCTCATGTGATGAGTTGGGGCCCAACTCTCCTTTTGTGTAGTAGGCAGCAGATTCAGTCTTCGATCCTGAGCTAGTGTTGACTTTAGCTCCATACATACCTGGATCTTGAACCTGATCCATAGGTGTCTCTTTTCTGACCATGTTAAACTCAAAGGTTCTGAGCTTGTTGACTGCCGTTTCAAGATCATATGTGGGAAAGTCCTTGTCTTCCCTCATCAGCACAGTGTACATCTCCCATTTTGGTGGGAGAGCATCTAGAAGCTTCTCAACTATTTCTTCTTCTCGGTAGGAAATTGAATAGTTGCTCAATTCAGTCATCAGATGGTAATATCGAGTGATAATATCATCTAAGGATTTATTCTTCAAATACTTGAAGACTAAGAACTGGGTTTTGAGCAATTTTATCTTTGAAGCACGGATTCCTACATTCCCTTCAAATCTGTTCTCAAGAGCTTCCCAAAGCTCTCTTGCTGACGTATACTTTCTGAACGTATGAAGGATCTCTTGAGGAAGAGCCATAGTAATAGCAGCATGAGCATTGCTCTCGACCTCATACATCTTTTTCTCTTCTTCTTCTTCCATTTTACTATACTTTTTAATTTGATCACGACCTTCATACTCCATAACTGGTGGAATATAACCATCCTGGATGCATACCCACATCTTCGCATCCTGGTATTTGACGTATTGTATGAACCGATCCTTCCATGCAACGAAATCGGTTCCCTTCAGCAATCTTGGGGCCTTGGTGGCTGACCCTGCTTCAACTTCCATCTTCACTAACTCAGAGATGTTGATCGACGACATCTTTCCCGAAAAGTAAGAAACCTGAAAAATTAAGAATTTTTTTTTTTTTTTTTTATATTAAGGTACTGTAGGCGAAGTTACGGATAACTTCGCTTGAAGTAGGCGAAGTTGTAGAGAACTTCGCTGATAACACTGCTGATTAACTTCGCTGATTCTTAACTTCGCTTGAGGTAAGCGAACTTAAGAGGTAGGCGAAGTTGTAGAGAACTTCGCTTGAGTTAGGCGAACTTGAGAAGGTAGGCGAAGTTGTGGATAACTTCGCTTAACCTTATATCTTCGCCGAAACCCTACGCACAGTGACGGCAACTTCGCCTGATGAACACGGAAGATTTGCAGATCTGTAAATCGGATTTTAACGAGGTTTTTGACGGTGTAAAGGCTTGAACACGATGGTAGGAGGTAAGAATGATCAAAAACACAGAAAACACGTCCCGCGAATAGTCGAAACGGGACGATTTCTACACCCGTGTGAATATCCCGAACCACACAATCGAGCAAATGCTCTGATACCAATTGTAGGTTCCCTGGACGGATCACACGAGATATCTCGGTCTACTCAGGTGCGGAATCCCTGCGTAGATCGTTACGAGCGTAGAAAGCAAATCAAACAAACACACACAAATAAACCGAAACACGTTATATATTAATAACTGAACTCACGTGATATGAATCACTGATACAGACTCTCGTCCTCACGTTACAATGAACTCAAACCAGCTTAGATCAACTCGATCAGCCTACACGAACTCCAACACTAAGCCGTAACCTAGTATAAATACACGACAACTTCGCTTGTTCAACAAGTTCGCCTAGGCGAACTTGTTAACAACTTCGCTTAAACAAAAACATAAATAACATTACAGACTCGATTACAGACACTAGACTATGAACTACTGACATTTATGCACCAACAGTACCAAATCGGTACCATACCGAAAAACAGGTACCGTACCGGTACCGAATCATTATTTTCGGTACCGGTACTGGTACAAAATAATTTTGAAATTTGGGATCGGTATTTTTGGGATCGGTACCGGTCGGTACCGGTACCATCCCACGCTCATCCCTAGCAAGTATTATTTCTGGAAATCAAAAAATCCAAAAACAAAGCCCAGTTATAACTATTTATATTATACATGTTTAACCTAAAATTTAATAATTTTGATTACCAGTTTGTAGACGGGCACAGTTCTATACACCAATAGCACTTTTTTGAGGTTCTCACATACTCATCTTTAGATATACCTTGTGATATTATAAATCTTTCTTTTCATCCAAATGATAAATAGAAACCAGACATGATATAAAAACAAAAAAACATCGTATGTCTTACCCCGGTACTGCTGCATACCTCTCCTTCAAGATGATCACAAATATGAATAACTCAATAGCCTTCGGGTGGTAAGCATGATCTGATTCAATCCAACAAAATCCATACATCAGATAACATATTCATAACGTGTGAAACATATATAAATGATTAGGTGGAAGACCTTTACCATACAGATAAGTCTATGCATTGTCATGTTTTGCTGTTGGGATTCAAATCTTGTAATATTGCCTCCGCTAATTCAAGTCTTGTAATTAAGTCAGGAATCCCACTTCCATCTTTCACTTTTGCTTTTCGTTTAGAAACTTCAATAACCTATCAATTTTAAATATTAAATATTAAACAAAATTTAAATTCCAAATAATTTTATTTACAAATTAAAACCTCCGCTCCTGCTTTTTGTCGCATTTCCCTTTACCATTAATCATCTTACTAGATCTGAAACCTTCACAAATAAAATATAATTTGAAGCAGAGTGATAATATTCACTCCAAAAATTTCTTTTAACCTAGTACACAATCAACCTGACCCAACCCTAATACACTAACATACCTGAGAGGGGAATAGGATGCCGACGACGGTGAATGAAGCCAGAGAATCCAAATCATACCTGTTACAGTCAACTTAAACTTAAATATGATGAATTAAAACATTCATAATGAATTTTAGCTCTCATTTTTATGCTCAGGAAATCCAAGAATCATATTGAAAATCAGAGGTTGAAAACGACACATACCTACCTGCATACTTGGGACACCAAGCAACTTTGATCAGTCCCTTTAAACATCGATTACACCTTAAAAAACACCTCTGTAGATCAATCTTAGTCAACTATCATCATTATTGAACATAATCAAGCCCAAAAACATACCTTTAAAGTATCTTGGAACCCTAGGCCGTCGATTCTTCACCCTCTCCCGAATCTAGTCGGCCAGTGATTAGTGTGAGACCCAAACTCATCGATTCAGGGGTAAGTGACATATACTGGAACGATTCTTGTAGGGGACTTGGGGTATGAAAGATTCTCACCATCAGCTTCATCCTCGATATGAGTGAGTGGGTTTTGAATTTTGAATCTGACTAAAGGTTACCAAGCGAGCCAGTTGTATAATCAAGGGTTTTGTGCTTTCATGCATTGGTGGGTTGTACATTAAGCACCATGATTTGTAAAACTCTTAAATTTAAGAGTTTTTGATGAAATTACGTTCTTGCCCTTCCTATATGTATTTTAATATAGTATAGATATGTATATAGAAAATGGTTCAAATAAAAAACAATTGTTTTGTGAGAAGTGTGAGAAGACTTTAAAATAAAGTACACCACCCAAATAAGACACTATAACATGTAAATAGGAAACTATACAACTTTTAGAAACTATTAATCTCAACCACTAGATCTTAGATCCAAAGGTGTATATCTATTCTTATGCTTCTCACAAAACTATTGTTTTTTTACATTAACCCTACCCTATGTATATATGGGGCGGGCTACAACACCATTACTCCCCAAAAACAAAAACCTACCCTTTGCTGACTGGACGCCATATGACGCAAAACACTCCATTTTGTAGCCCCTCCACCACACATAGCCTTACAATCAACTTACCTTGAAGATATTTATTTATAACATTAACCCGGTATAAACCTACAAGAAATTTACTGTTCATCACGTTATACTCAAGTTTAATTTCAATGATGAACAATAAACATTTAGCAAACCTGGTTCGAATGGTTTAAGACTTATGAGTAACATGGTTTGGTTTAAGGTTAGAAAAGTTTATGGGATAGTTCTTTGGAACTTATCAAGATCAAAGTTTTTAATCATTATTATAACTTAAAAACGGGTTTCATGGTTCGGTTTATGTTTTGGAACCGTCTACTTATTCTTATGTTTTCTTTCTCACCTTTTTACGTGAACTCATTATTACTTGAAAGGCATAATGCTTGATTCATTTAAGCCTATTATTTTAATGAACTTTCGAATACTTAATTGTTGTTTAGAAAGTCTTCCGGTTTATTATTTCTTTGTGTTCAACTTCCATGCAAAGTGGTCGAGAAATTGGAAGGAATTGTGAAAAGGTTCTTATGTGGAGGTACGAGTAATGGTAACAAAATTTATTGGGTAGCGTGGGATAGTGTTGTACGCCCAAAAGTGGAGTAAGTGGGTGCTAGATAAATGTAACATTCATGTTTGGCGATCAGAGATGAATTCGATCCCAACTTGGGAGGCTCTCGATAGAAGAAGAAAAATCGAGGGTCCTAGTTAGAGTTGCCCTCTTTGTGGTTCAGGGACGGAAACGGACGAACATGTTTTTACAGGTTGTTCGGTGGCGTCGATTGTGTGAGATCATTTAACTCGTTGGTGCAAAGTTCAGCCGATTTTCAAGTCCTCGGTAAGAGACATTTTGGAAGTATACAAATAAGTGGGATTAAGGGCCAAAGAAAAGGAAGTGTTACATGATATTGTGATCATAGCTTACTATAGAGCATATATAAAGCGAGAAATGAAAAGTCTTCGCAAGGAAAGAGGTCAAGATTGAAGAAATTATTGAGTAAATCAAAGCGATGGATTTTTTTTGGTACAACCATAGATCTAAAAAGCAATTGATTGATTGCCCAAACTGGTGTATATTTATCTTAGTGTAATCGGTTGATTTATGGGGGAGGCAAGCACGCCTCCGGCTTGTGGAGGGTGCCTTGTTTTAGGCGCTTTTGTGCCGCTTGTTTATAAAAGTTTACAATAAAAAAATCCATATTAAGGGAAAAACCGGCCTAAAATGTCAAAATCGAACCGTTTTGGCCGATTTGACCGATCCAATCGACTCATATTAGGGTCTATAAAATCGTAGTTATGGTCCAACCTACAAATTCGGTAAAAACAGGTGGAACAAGACCAAAAATATGAAATATCCTAGTGCCCCGGAAATGCCAATTTATTCAATCTCAGCATTTGTTAACTAGCATTCAAGTCCAATTTTTTATTTGTAAAATTAAATATAAAGCAATATACTATTTAGAAGTAGTTCACCATACTTTATTTAAAAATATTGAACCATTTTCTTGTCTCAGCTATATTTGTCTAGAACTATATATATTCGTGAATCGACACTTATTTTATAAAGAATAATATATTATTACTTCAAATCTATATTTATTTATAACAATTGATCTTTAGGTCCATCTGTTGGTTTCTTAATTTTTCAAGAAACCCATGGTGACAATTAGGGCCGAGCATTTGATACTGAGCACAGTACCGATATCGATACCGACATACCGTATTTATATGTTTGGTATAGTATTCGGAACCAATTTTCCAGAAGTTTTGTATTGTCATTTTCGGTACCTATATCGGTGCAGTACTGATACCATATAGAGATGAAAATATTGTAATGAGTATCGTACAAATAGATTTGGTACCCACTTTTCCAGAAATTTGGTCCCGGTGTTTTCGGTACATGTATAGTCCCGATCTTGGTACTAGTAGCAATGGTTTAGTGTCTACTTCAGCAACGCTATTATTGTGTTTTTAGTTTGTAAATGCTTATTGATGCATTTTAATTAATTTCTAACTATGATGCTCTGTTTCTACTTGATCCAAAATAACAGTGATGATTTATTTCCATGTGATCCTTTTAGATAATGTGGTTTAGTTAAGCAAGATTGTGAGTATCTGTTTTTCATTCTTAAATGTTTAAATTTGTCCATCTAAATTATTTTTATAACTATGACACTTTGTTCGATAACTGCACCAAGTTATCGCACCAAATGTATCATGTGTTAACGACTGTTTTATTGAATAGTTGGAAATTTTTTCTCATGATATGCACCATACCATACTATGTCTATTTCATGAGTCCGCCAATATTTTATTTGATGTATCTTTTTAGTATGTATTTGAGGTAACCAGAGTTAAGAGAAGGCATGTATATTGAGACTTGGTTACAGAGTTCTAGGAGTATCTCACTGAATTTTGAAGACAACTATTTGATGATTAGACTTGTTTGCCTTAACTATTGATGGTTTATACGTTAGACACTTGTGTTATGGCTATGTCTGCTTATGAATTATTTCAAACTATTGTTGGTTGTTGAGACACTTGAACCTTGGTTGTGCCTAGAAGTATGTTGGTTAGAGAAAGAAACTATGTGTTTAATAAAGTCTTAACATATGAAGTTTAATCTTTAATTGAAATACATTGCATGAAACATATAATATTTGGTTCAGTTAAAACGTTTATCAAAGATCATCTGACATGACATCTGATTCAGGCTTCTTGAAGTCGGTGGATGATCTTTCTCAATAACTTACATTTTTCATTCCCTAGACAACATTGTGTCAGGCTATGACATGGCTCTGGCAATTAAGCTTTGCTTTCCTTTCAACCTAGAAAGTTATGAAATGTATGTGGGGAGGAATTACGCTTCGTTTCATTGATATTGGCTCTTGACATCAAGAGGATGGTTTTTTCAGAGATAGAGATTCTAGATGGATTTTGGTTGAAACGTTTGGGTACATATAAGATTCAGCTTTGCATGGTTTGCTTCCAACGTAATGTGAAAGAACACAAGTTAAAAGTGGCGAACAAACATGGTCAACTATATATTTACTCACATTGGCATTCCTATGATGTGCTTGTATTATGTGGTTGTGTATTTTAGATGATGGGAAAGTGCTTACCAGGGCACCACTAAGAAAGTAACTTGTCTTTAACATTACAAGTTAATACTATTAAAACTGATTGATAGTTTTCTTTCTAATTAAGCATATTTTTACAACCAACTTAATATATTGTAACAGAGAAACAAGATAACAGTTCAGTTTCACCAAACTATAGCAATAAGGACTAAGCAATCAAGTAAGTTCTTATAAGACGTTCGCAACCACCGGTTAATCGACCTCTGGCATGCGACTTGACTTGGAACCAATACTAAAATTCATGAAAGTCTATAATCTTTTTAACCAAGTACCTAGGCTTCATGAATTGATAGCGAGTTTAAAATTTAATAATTAGTAACTTTGGTTATTAAAATTTAGTAATTTAGTTTCATGCGACAGTTGCCCAGATAATTGTTTAAAATGTATGTCGTGTTTGATTTTAATTTTAAACAAGTTTAGTGTGAATTGCAAATCGTGAACCAAAAAATTCCATACTAAGAATTGCTAACAGAAATACGTATCCTAATTGTAGTTATAACTCTTGCTCCAACGTGTAAGCTTAGAATTACTTTAAAGTTTTATGGTGCCACTATAAGCTACCCATCGAGCCATCGACATGATTATAGCCCAATGACCTTAAACCGAAACCAAACCATTAGTTACTAGTCTGGTTTTAAATATACACGGTTCGGCTTCGGTTTTTGATTATCATAATCTATTATTAATGGTCAAAAGCGACTTTGTTAAATCTCAAAGTATGTATTGTATTACCTATAGATGTGATTTAATCAGTTAAACAATGATGATACAGAATTTATAGATACCTGGTGAAGTTATGTTGATGATGAAACAAAAATAGCATGGACTATGTAAGGAAAAAGCTGTTGATCGTTTATGATGAAGAACCAAAACTCATGATTTGAACTATAAGTAAATGATCGATTATACAATTGGACATTGGTATTGTATTAGATAAATACTAAATTTATAGGTTAGTTTTTGAATTAGCAGCTTCTGTAAGTTTTTAAGTCATGGCCCATGAGGCAGATGTTTTTAAAAATCTAATATCGGGTATCGGTTATAAGGGTCTTCTGTATGGTTCAGACCCGAACCCAAGACCGACTATCTAACATAAATCATGACAGAAATAAGGCATGTAGGGTCGGGTTATGTCGGATTTTTCTATCTGGACCTAATTATGCTCACCTCTAGTTGACACACCAACTGTTGATAAATATAGAAAAATAAAAGTTAACACTTTCAATAAAAAAGATGTTTAGTCAACCTAAAGTCCTAAACCAACACATTTTGGATCATAAAAAAATACCCCTTTTGTTTTGAACACCCAACAAGACCAATAAACGAACCGACATTCGGTAAACTGTTCGTGAAAGTTGAAAATCAACTTCTAGTGCTTCTGATTTTTTCATCATACAACTTTCCCAAAAGCCCACAAGCTTTAACATGTCGCAGCGTTTTCAAAATGTAACAATGAATGCCTCATCTACTCGTGAAAAGGGCATGGCTAAGGCTTTTGGATTGCCCTGTTTGTTTGTTTGTTTAGTGTGCATCGTTGTTTATGATGTCTTTTGTTGCAGGGCCATGGGATCTCATTCTCGCATATATGAGTTAATTATGCGTGCTTATAATAAATGACAAAAAAAACAAAACAAAATAAACCCTTAAGTGATAATAAGTCATGGACATAGTACAACCAGACAGTTTGATGTTCTTGGTCCGACCATAACTTTAATGCATTCTCAATATCTTGAGAACTGTCTTGGTCCGACCATAACTTTAATGCATTCTCAATATCTTGAGCAATACGTTGTTTGCAAAAGAGAAGGTAAATACAAGATAGAAAAGTTAATAAAATGTATGAGCAACAAGATACGCACGAGTTGGCTAAATTAGTTGACACAACATTTTAAATTATAGGCAACCCATCAACACATATTTGTCAATTCTATAAGACAACTTAAATTTTGCTTTAGCTAAAGATTCAAGACACTCATTTAAATCTACTACTTTAGATTCTCTTGATCCCCTTACTTATGCAATGTAAATCCTATTTATATGCACCACTTTAAAACTCCATATTACCGGATAAATTACCAGCATTGGCGTTATCACGAGGCTTCATTGGATCAGAGTTTCTATAACTGATTTGGCCTGCTATTCAAGAGGCGTCCCCGAAAATCCAAAAGCTGAAACGAGCAAAATTTTGCTTGAGGTTGAGGTGGAGCGTAGGGTCCAACTTATTGCAGATATCAGGCTTTATGCGTTATGTTCTTTTACACGTACATTAGATTTTTTGTTTCAACCACTTTCCATTTTGATACATTCAAAGCCCGAGGGTGAAACCATACTTATACTTCGTAGATGTGGAGACATTTCACTGAGAACATGTTTTAGTTCTTGGAAGTTAGAGTTGTCGGTAAGCCTATGAGATGGTGTTTGTAATATGTTTTAGTAACTTGGAAGTTAGATATCATTGACATTACCTTCCTTTGATGCAGTATATCTCAACCTTATAAGGATAACTGTGATATATCTCAACCTTATAAGGATAACTGTGATATCGTAGTTGTTGCAACTACAACTGCTTTCACACTCTTAGTTACTATAAAGCGCCATTTAAAGGTTAATAAATAATAGAATTAGATGTCATGTGTTTGTCTTCTTGAATATCAAATGTATACTGAGGTTATCATTTTTACTCGTTACAGGATACCAATAGTTTTCTTAAGAACTTAATTTCAACCAAGTGCGTTGATAGAGGGTTGCGTTGGACTTATGCAGTTTTGCGTAATGTTGGGTTAAGTTTGTGCGAAGCTAAGAGATTAGAAGATGTAACGTACCGTTTCATGTTATAACACATGGCCGACCCCATATAGGGGCAAACCAGACTCTTGGCATGGAAACATTTTCCCCGGGACACTAGGCGGAGCCAACCTGGGGAAGAAGGGGGGGGGGGTCCAAACTCCAAGGGGTACGTTGACCCTCACACCGACCAATGTCATACTGAACCGAGAGCTAATGGTGAAGTTTGTTGATACTTTTATCCTTTAGTTTTCTACCTAGTTGAACATGAAATGGTAAGTTGTCAAAAGGACGGGATATGAAATCAGGCGATTTCATTTCTTTTAAAAGTTGTCAGAATTCATATCCCAACTTTTTTAAGTCGACGGACGATCTCTCTAGACAACTTACATTTTAATGTCATAGACAACACCGTGTTAGGTTGCAACATGGCTTCAAGGGTCAATATTTGTTGAAGAGTGTCTTCGTGCAGATAAGCTACATCCAATATATTATAGTTAAAGATTAAATTTAGATGTAAATACTTTATTAAACACAAGATTTATTTACGTGGCCAACATACCTCTAGGCACTCCTTCACTTTATCAACCAGAGGGAAAGAATACAACGTTTTGACAGCAATGAACAAAGCGTTCTTGTAACCATTGATCAACATGCGTGGAGCGACTGCTATAGTTGAATAATGATCATAAACAGATCTAAAAGAAATTTTCTTATTGAGGTCATTTTCTGTTAGGTCAAGCAATGGGCTTAACACTATCCTTTCTCATATACGATTAGAACTACTAAACCATATGAGAATGGCTTAATGCCAAGTTTAGCTAGAAGAGCATCCTCGGCAGCTTGGTTTAAAAAGTTCGCCTTAAGCCATTCTTTTTTAAACCAAGCGCGTGCTTCTTGTATGTGCAAGTTTTTTGTGCACCGGAGAAGAAATCAAAATGTCATAAATAAGAAAAACAAGAGCTTCATGAGGAAGAAACAAGGGTTTCGTGAAAATGAAGAAGAGATGGGAAATGAGATGTTTAGTGTTTTGGTAGAGAGAATAAATAGTACTTGATAACAAATGAAAAGATAGAAAAGGTAATGAAGTTACTTTTTGTAGTAGAAAAGTAGTACATGTCTTGAAACTGTTTTATTTTTATTTTTAGTTAAAACTAAATTTTCAAAACTAATATTTTAACTTTTGTTGATTTATCTAGTGTCTTAAAATTAGTAATTATATGATTGTTATTTGATGCACCAGATGTTAAATATATCCTTTTAGTTTTACATATAGCTTGTTTATATAAGTTTTGGGGTAATGGATGCCAAAAACTTCGGAAAAATATAGAAAATTTTATATAAAAACCTTGTGCTTCACATACAAAAATCTGTGCGTTTTTGTTCTTCAATTTTAAACCTTATCTTTTTTGTGTGTTTCTTGTTTTTTTTTAATCCAAGCTAAGAAGAACCGACTACGTCACCCTTCTTGATCAGTTTCACATGGGTTATCATTTCAACATGCTCTTGTTAATCTTTGTGGGAATGTAAGACCCTAAAAATTTATAGATGGAAAGTGATTATGAGGTGAATGTCACAACCTGTCAAGACGGAAAGCCAAGATATGACGATCATGATTCCTGTAGTCTTTGTTTATACGAGTACCACTGAATTCACTTTTGCAATTCTTATTAATACATGCGACTCTAAAGTAGTTGTCTAAAAAAACGTACTTGAAAATGTCAACACAAAGTTGATGAGTTCACAAGTTTAAATGATATGATGTAAACATTAATTACTTAAAAGCCTCAATGGTAATTAAGTGTATTGGTCCTTTCAGATAAGGTTGTTACTATGTACATGTTTTATAATGTTTCAAAATTTTACTCAAAAACTATAGTAATATGTAAATTATTCGAAGTGTTTTATAGTTTTACTCGAAATATATAGTAATGTGTAAATATTTTTTAATTTTTCATAGTTTTACCCCAAAACTATAGTAATATGTAAATGTTTTGTAATGTTTCATAGTTTTACTTGAAAACTATAGCAATATGTAATGTTTCACAATTTTCCATAGTTTTACTTGAAAACTATAGTGATACGTAAAAAGTTCATAGTGTATGTGTATGTTCATAATATTTGACAATTTTCTATAAAACTTTGGTAATCGTACATTTACACACACACATATATATGTATATATTAATCAGATACGACATATTATATTAATTTAAGTTTAATATATCTATTGTTTAGTTTCCTTATTATAATCTGAATAAGTTTCTTTGTTGTTTATCTTTTTCTATTTTCATTTCTATTGGAGCCTAAGCCACTTTGCAGATCTATTGGGAGATTGACCATCTCGAATAAGCCTCTATCAATAGGTTTCTCGAATTGAAAATTCATAATGGAATTAATTTGTTGAAGTCATAGACTCTTTGAAGTTTATTTGATTCAATCTATAATTTAGGAAAACAGAATTATAAAGATTGTCCTTTATGTTTGTATCAAATTTCAGCGTTTGTCGTTTATCTTTAAATTTGACCTAATTTGTACCTTATGTTTTCAAATGTTACATCTGTTATCCTTTATCCCTAACATAGTTAATATTTCTTGTCAAGTCAGGTCATATGCTTTGCACATGAAAGAAAATTGATCATTTTTACATATTTATTTAAAAACACTTTAATATTATAAAACAATTATTTTTAAATATTATTTTTTAAATAACATTTTAAATGTAAGCTTGGGGATTGTAAGTCACTTAGTTTCTGGACGGATAATTGGTTGGGAATTGGTAGCCTAAGGGTGGTGTTGCCAAATTTGTACAAATTGGAGAAGAACAAGTGCTGTAAAGTTAGTGACAGGTTTTGGTGGTATGGCCGAAATGGGGATGGGCTTGGGAGTGGGTTAGAAGTCCGGTTTTTCAGGTGGAAATGGATGAATGAGAGCGGGCTTTCCGGCTTATTATAGCCGCAGTTCGCGTGAAGGGATAAGATTTGTGGGAGTGGGTTGGAAATAACACAAGGATTTTTTTGGTTAACGTTTTCAAGAAACTGTTAGTGAAGGACAATGATGTTAGCAATAACTTTGTTATAAGATGGAATAAATGGGTCCCAGAAAAATGGAATATTCATGCTTGGAGCGCGGATATGAACCGGGTTCCTACATAGGAGGTCTTAGATAAAAGAAAAATCCAAGGTGTTCGTAGGTTATGTCTGCTTTGTGAGGCCGAGATGGATACTATAGACCATTTAACTACCAGGTTTTTTGTGGCGAAGGAGGTGTGGGGCTATGTTATCCGGTGGTGCAAGGTCCCGCCTATGTTCTGGTTCTCGGTTAGACATTTTAGAGTTGTATAGTCAGTGGGGGTTAAGGGCCAAAGAGAAAGAGGTGTTCCATGATATTGTGATTATAGCGTGTTGGGGTTTGTGGAGAGCAATGAATGAAAGTATTTTTGAAAATAAAGATATCAAAAAAGAAGCGATAATTGGGGAGATCATAACACTAGGTTTTCTTTAGTATAATTATAGATTGAAAAAGAGCCATGTTGATTGACTAAATTGGTGTAAATTTAACTTTATGTACTTTGTTGGTTTGTGGCACTCTCTAGCTTGTGGTGGGTGCTTGTTTGGTGTTTGACGCTTTCACTGCTTATTTATAGTAGTATACTTTTCAGAAAAAAAACCCATTCTCCTCTCCCCTTTAATCTTGTTCCTCCACTGCCACCATAGCTCCATCTCTGGCAAGCCACCACCACCGTCTTCTCTAACGACAAAAACCACCACCGTTTCTAGCTTAACATCATCTGCAAAATTGTTAAAGAACCCCGTATACAAATCCCTTTCTTTCTTGCACTTCATGCCACCCCACCAACCCACCACCAAATTGATTTTGTAATAGTGAAAAATAATCGAACAGACCTAAATCATATTACCTTTGCCTTCAATCGTTGAGAATCACTTAAACTATTCGCCAGAGGACCAAGGCGTAATTCTTTGCGACATCGTTATCTTCCTCGCGATAACCACCACTTTGGCTGACGGTGCTAGGCAGAAACATAGTATCCGCCACCTTCTCTTCGAATCAAGTTTAAGCTAAATCTGCAATTACTATTGCATAATCAGCAAATGCAATCTGCAAATGCAAATCACTTGTTAAACATAGTGATAAAAGTCATAAATGATAACAAGGTACCTCATGGTATACTTAAACTTTGAGTCGACCACTCCCGTTGTCAGTCATAAAGTTTCCTCTTTCGAGGATTGTCGGATTCTACCTTAGACACAATGTATGTAAACCCTATAGATGAAAACTTGTATACTCACCTATTATGATGAACTTTAGGTTGTTGCGTGATAACGGGGGCTGATGGTCGGGTATTATGTATATAATTTAGCATAATAATTGTTTTGTTTTACTTGTTTATTGCATGAAATTAGATACTTCCTACTTAATACTTTTTAGTGTATTATAGGTCATGGGAAATTAATGTAGCAAATTTGGACCTGCACGGACACGAAATAAAGACCTAGGATGACCAACACGTAAAAAGAGACGAGAAATGAAGATTTCTGGTGAGAAGACCTGTCGCACTATGCGATGGGGTTGAAGACATGTCCATCGCGTATCGCGATGGACAATTTTTTTATGAACATTGACGTATCATGATGGAACTTGGAAGAACCCATCGCAATACGCGATGGGTAGGATATTCGGGAAAATTAGGGTTTTGCTTATTAAAAAATTTTGACGACTCAAAACCCATTCATCACGTTCCAGAGCAGTTTCCAGAGGCCAGCAGACGATTTCCAATCTTCTGAGTAACCAAGAGATCATTTCTAACGGTGTTCCTCATTAAAATGAAGATCTATCGTTGATGATGCGCTGCTAGTCTTCTCGAATCATACTTGAGATGTAGAGTCTAGTATTTTTAACAGTTTTTCTCATTTTTACGAACAAATAATTGTAATTGTTTATTATTGATCTATGAGTATTGATGTTTGGTATTATTTTGCACTCAGTTGGTTTAGGTTTATATCGATCAGAACGATGCCAATTGCTATGATACGTGCTCATAGGTTAGTATTGATAAGTTTAAATGTGATAAATCATAAAATTGCCCATAGTTGAGTCACACTGGTAGGGACCGTTTGATAACCAATGTCGTGTGTTAGCGACTGTTGATGCCTAAGGTTTAACTAGTTAACCAACCTGATTCAATTAATATGTTAAATGACTTGAGATTGCTGTTTGTTACTTACTTGAACCCTGGGTGTGATTTGCTTTTGTTAACTGTTTGAACTTAGAATTGATTGTTTGCTTAATATTTAAACCAAATCATCGCTAGTGTGAACAACAGTCATCTTTGCTTACTTCATAATGATAGGAATTAGTTACACATTGCATTGACTACATACTCGTGATTTGACACCCTACTTACCCTAACTCATTTAAGATGATTAGGACATTGTTTAATATTTTTAATGACTAGATCACGACAGTCTAGAATAAGAGGCATGTCATGTAGTGGGACTATTTGCTAGTTAGTTCCTTAATAAACGTCTTAAAATTTTTAAGGGCTGCTTGGTAGACTTTAATGCTTAAGCTTAAGCAGACAACTATATCCTTGATCATCTTAGATATTACATATATACTTGAAAATTGTACAAAATGTTGTGCAAATTTTTGATCAACTTGATTTAAGGTTTAAGTGAAGCTAGGGTTGCTAGGTTCGGTAAAACCATAATGAAGTGTGGTAAGGTGGCTTCAGGGCTTTTAAATGTGAGTTCCAGTTAATCATACAAACTAATATATTTGTCACACCTTATTTGTCTCGGTAAGTATTAGTGCATGGGTTTAGTTGAACAAAATTATAGGAAATCACAGTTTTTGTGCTAATATGTTATTAAGCAAGTAAGTTAAATGTTTTGGAAAGCCAATGTCTGATTATGATTCCATTGCAATTCTTTCTCAGGATGAAAAGGTCAAGTGTGGGAATGTGATGAGTGGGTAAAAGGACATGTTTCAAATGTTTAATATTGTGTGTTTTATTTATATACATTGAACACAATTACTTTGAGGTCTTTTATGATTACAGGTGTTTCGATGTTTAAACGAGCTAATACGAAGCTTAAATATGCGTTATAGAAGCTTTTGGATGGGAATTGAGGAAAAGGAATTGAAGAATTTCTTTGGTGAAATGAGAGACACTATACAGTCCAAAACAGATTAAAGCAATCCTCAACCTGAAGTTTCCAACAAACACAAAGGATGTTCAAAGGTTGACAGGAAGAGTAGTAGCCCTAAATAGGTTTATCTTAAGATCCCTCGAAAGGTGAAAAGAATTTTACGATATCCTGAGGAAGAACAGAAGATTCGAAGGGAATTCACAACATGAAAAAGGATTCCAAGAATTGAAGACATATCTATCGTCAGCACCGTTATTAATGAAACCAAAAAGTAATGAGCCATTATCCTTATATCTAGTGGTATCCAAGACCACCATAAGTGGCGTTCTTGTCAAGGATCACGAAGGCGAACAACATCCTGTGTATTATGTAAGTAAAAGTATATTGGATGCGAAGACTAGTTATTCTCATCTTGAAAAATTTATATTTGCATTAGTCATGGCATCAACTAAACTTAGACATTATTTTTAGATACATGCTATACACGTTAAAACTAACTATCATATTAAGTGTGTTTTGAGAAAGCCAGAAATGTTTGGTAGGATGGATAAGTTGTATGTGTAACTTAGTGCTTATAATTTTATATATGAACCAAGAACAACAATCAAGTCATAGGCTCTAGCAGATTTTGTGGCTGATTTCAGTAGTGATATCCAACAAGAAGTGGCTATGGAGGTACAACAGCTAGATGAAACAGATGAAGAGTGGATCTTATTCACAGATGGAGCATCCAACGTAAGAGGACCATGGCTTGGAATCATACTAAAATCGCCACAGGGGGGCATCATACCCCAATCCATCAGTTGTGGATTTCAAGCAACAAATAATTAAGCAGAATATGAAGCTTTGATTGCAGAATTACAGCTGGCTAAGGATATGAAGATTAGGAATCTACAGGTACATGTCGATTCATTGTTAATTAATAACCATTTCAATGGATCTTATGTAGTAATAGATGAAAGATTGGCTATATACTTACAAATAGTCAAGAATTTGGCAAAAGATTTCAAGACCATCAACATAGAACAGGTTCCAAGGGAGGATACTGCTGAAGCTGATGCCTTAGAAAATCTTGGATAAACTCTCAATATAGTAGCAGATAGCAAAATCCCAGTTATCCATATCTTACATCCAGCCATTGACTCAGTTAATCTTGAAGCAAACGAAGGATCCTTTGAAAATTTTGAAATTCAGGATCCTCCAAGAGCAAAAGGATCCTTGATCTTGCCGATCAAGACGTATCTGCAGAATGGATAAATCCCAGCTAAAGAAAACAACCATAGATCCTTTCGAATTAAAGTATCTCGTTTTATTTTGTTAGATGATGTTTTATACATGAAATCACTAGTAGATCATTATCTTAGATGTCTCGAGGATCCTGAGATCCAACAGGTGTTAAAAGATATTTATGAAGGAGATTGTGAAAATCATAAAGGGGGCAAATTAATTTTCTCCAAAGTACTAAGAACATGATAAACTATTGGCCATCCATGAGAAAGGATTCTATGGATTATGCTCAGAAATGTGATTAACATACTTCACTTACCAGCAGAACCAATGCATCCGATTGTTTCCCCTAGCTATTCATGAAATGAGGAATGAATATAGTTGGAAAGCTACCAAAGGCACCTAGAGGAATTATGCTTTTAGTGACATATTACTTCTCTAAATGGGTAGAAGCAAAAGCATTTGTACAAGTCAGAGAAAAAGAATTTATATCCTTCATAAAGTGCAATATCCTTACAAGGTTTGGCGTCTCGGCAGAACAAACATGTGACATTGGACCTCAATTCATTGAAAGAGAACATATTTTGTGCTGGTTGGGGGATCAAGATGATAACTTCAACTCTTGTTCATCCCCAAGCTAATGGACAAATTGAATCTAGCAACAAGATCATCATCAACAATTTGAAGAAGAAGTTAAGTAACAAGAAAGGAAAATGGACGGAAGAGTTACCTTTTTTCCTATGGGCAGATAGAACTACAACAAAAAAATGCAACAAGGCAAACACCTTTCTCTTTGGTATTTGGTGCAGAAGCAGTACTCCCAATAGAAATGGTGGTCCCGACAACAAGGATCCATCTCCAGGATCCTAAAGAAAACAATGAGCGGCTGATCCATGATCTTGATACCAATGATGAAGTTAGGGATCAAACTAATATCAGGATGGCAGCATATCAGCAAAGGATCACTAAGGCATACAACAAGAGCATAAGGATCAGAAGATTTCAAGTAAATGAGCATATTGGTTAGCAACTATGGATGGAGAAATCCTTCCAAGTTCATGGAATGCTATACATCTCAAAATCTATTTCATGTAAGTTTTAAAGTTATCCTTTGATGGATACCAGACACGTGTCATATCCTTATCCTTTCCATTATTTTCATTATTTTTATTATTTACCTTATTTTATTACTATTATTCTTCAAAACAATTGTACTGCTTAAGCATCGGAGGGGTGTTAGGCTGTCTAACACCCACCCTCACCAAGGTTACAAGGTTTTGCAGAATTCTCCAAGGATCATAGTACAAGACTGGCCATCTCTCTTAAGTTTAAGGAATTCAAATCCCTTAAAGGTTTAAATGTTTTCACCTTTCTAGCATAAGGGTTTCTACACCCCGCCAGTAGTGTACGAAATATAAGGATAATTCAAGATGGCGGGATATGTATACGTAATGGTTGCAGGAAATTCGTTATTGTTGGTTATACCAGGGATTCAAAATAAAAATGTAGCAAGCGTCTCATTCAGAATTTATGGCATTTACATGTAATTCAAAGATCGGCAGTGTAACAGCTCGGATTTTAATTTATAATTTTATTAATCATGACCCGACCTGTTTCGATATTCAGAAAATTATATCCATAAATATCGTGTTTATCGAAGCATTATTATTATTTTAATTTTTTTAAAATTTAGTTAATAGATTAAAGGAACTTTCAAACATCATTTTTTACCCTAAAATATACTTTAAACCTATTTTGTTTCCATCTCCTTAGTTCAGGGACTAAACAGTAAATAATATAAAAGATATATTATATTCTAGAAAACCCATTTACCCCTTTTACCCATACCCGTATCCATGTGCAACCCGTGACCCGTTTAAGTCCCTGGAACCACAATTCTCCTTCTAATATAGGAACTGATTTGTGATTCTTGATCCTCATGCCTTATACATTCTGGCGACACTCGTTAATATGTTAATTCGATCAAATTGATACGTATTGCTTAATTATACTAAATCTTCATAACACGTTCATCAATATACTCCATAACGAGCACCATAACACAATTAAAACTGTGTATACTATCCTCAGACGAGCGCCTATTGAACCCCTGTGGTTAATTTAATTTTATCAAGCTACAAGTGCCTGTTCTTTATCTGCGTTCTGCCGTCCACCTATCGGCCAATAAACCAACAATTAAACTCTGATAGAGGTATTATGTTATACAGTCTTGTTCGTCTTGTTACACTCATCCTTAACCCTAAGGTTAATCGGCCAAACAATCTATGTTTTGGCTGATTTGATTACCTAGGGTTCATATAGTTAATTTGAGTTTTGTTTGTCTGGTTATATTATGTCAGTTTCAGGTTATAACCATCTAGCACCCTAGCCCTGATGGTTAGGGTGGACGGTGTTAAGTTTATAAGTGGCTACCGGCGCGGGTTCGAGTCTGGCAGCCGATATTTTTGGTAATATTTTTGTTAAATTCATTTATATATTGTAAAAATTCCTTTAATAAACTAATTAATATTACAATTATTACAAATCATAAATAATCAATATTTTGTTAAAAACCGACACGTTAACTAATTGTTTTACGAACCTTGGTTAAAAACCCATATCTATATATATGTATTTATATATATAAATAGGTTTATAAATAGTTATTAAAATATGTTAAAGGTTTTTAGTATAAATATTTAAAATGGGTTTTAATTTAGAATATATATTTAAAATTCAGCTCGTCAATTAACATATTAAAATATGGTTATAAGTATTTTATAAAAGATCATATTTTATATAAATATTATTATTATTTATTTATTTAATATTTACAATATTAACATAAAACAAATCTTTATTAATAATAAAAATATATATTAAACATATTTTAGTTTAAAATAAACATTTAAAACAAATCTCTTGATATAAACTATAAAGTTTTATAAATATTTATTTAAGTATTTTTATGGATCTTATATAATTAAATCATGTTATTTACGATAAAACTTTGATAATAAACTAATAATAAATATCTAACTTTCGTAAGAATATACCCGATCATCATCAAAATTCCCTAATCTACACTTAGCTTAGTTCCATCATTCAATTTATATTTATTTCCGCAACGATTCTTTATTAGGATATGTAATTAGTAATTCCCGAAAAGTGATATACCTCTTTTTCTTAATGAATCGTTATGTATTGCTTAATTGCTAAGGTGAGTATTTCACTCCCCTTTTTACTTATTTTAAATCTTTTGGGGGCACATGCGTACTTTATCTATTAACCTATTATATAGTATTCAACTGCAATTGTTAGTCCTTGTGTGTATATCAGTTTATGCCTAACTTGCCATTTGCTTACTTGCTTTATTTTACCGCATTCGGTGAGGTCCATCATTAAAAGTATGATCATACGACTGTCGTAGTGGCCGACGTCCAATCACATGACAATGGTTTCACCGATAACCCATCTTTGGTAACCAATGCCCGATTCACATGGCAACGGTTTAGCCATTTCTTTATTATTAGTGTGAATTGTTTATATGTTATGGCTTAATTGTTTATCTCACATGAACAGTTTGCGTTTTCTCTTATATATTATTATTGTCATGTCAAAATTTGGTGTTTTACTCACTCAACCACGTGTTGACAAGATTATTTCTATTTTATGCACATATGCAAGTTATCGTATGAATTGAATGCAAGTCGGTGAAGACTTGGTGATGAACTTACGCTAGAAGAATTTTAAATCAAGATCATTAGAAATATAAATTTGTAGTTGTATTTGTGGATTATATACTTGTTTATATTTGATTTATGTGAATTATTTTAATTTAAACAAATATATATTGTGACCTTTATTATTGCATGATAGTACCTTGAGAGATGTGAGCAATCAGCTCACGCCCCGACATTTCCGCATTAGGTTGGGGTGTGACAGGCAGGGGCCAAGAAAATATATGCTTGTCCCCGTATAAGGAGTTAACATCATAATGTTAAACGAGAACTTCGACATTTACATGTCACCTATGATACATAAGATTGGGCTTGTCCCCAGATTCCTAGGGATCCTAGAACCAAAAACTTAAAAACTTTTCAAAGATTATTCCCAAGGATCCTTGATGCCAAAACATTTCACAAGAATATGGATCATTGAAACATTTTTAATATTAGTATGCCGGGGGCAATCCTATGGATAACTATCAAGAACACAAAGTTTAAAGTCAAAAGATTCATTTATAAAAGTGTAGAAGAATTAACAAAGATGACTTGGGCTTCATCCAAAAGAAGGTTCCATCCACCCAAGCCATCAGGATCCTAAGTGTAAAAAGTAAATTGTCTTGAAAGGCCCAACAGAGGGCATCCACAAAAGAAATTGTTTTTAAGGCCACACAGGGCCAAACCACAACAAGAAAACAAAAGGATTCAAGCCTTTGCATCATCATCATCCTCATTATCCTTTTCAGTATCCACATATGTTTCATCCTTCGCCTCTCCAGCATCCTCACCATCCTTGACAGCATCATCTTCGACCACAGGATCCTTAGCCCTTGAGAACTACCATAGTCCTCTCCATGCTTGGGTATCCCAGAAAGAAATGTCCAGGCCTTTAGCAGTAGCTTCTACAACCATCTTCAACCTATCCTAAGCAATGAGAGCAGTCTTCCTCTTAAAACCTGCCATGTCCTTCTCCGGCTCCTGAGAATACCGAGCCTCCATATCGTTCTTCTCATCCTAACTGACCACATTCCTTCGTCATGGAATCAAGCTCCTTGGTCAAGTGATTTTATGGTCGGGTAAAATTCGTGTTTATTATTACATTAATTTTTTAATTTTAGTTTAAATATTATGTGAACTTTGGTACTTCAAGCGTGTTTATGTGTTTCAGGGTACAAGATGTTAAGATGCTTATCGTGGTGATTTACGGGCTTGGAACGAAGATGTAGAAGAGTCATGATGGTCGGAACGCTTTCCTATACAGATACAAGAAAAAAAACAAAAAGAACATGTCAGACGTCCCTTCACGCGACGCGAAGGGACCATGTGAAGAACTTTGCGCTGGACAATGCCATAAAAGAAGAACCCAATTCATTTGTCCTTCGCGCGATGCGAAGGACTTAGCAGCCACTGTTCGCGCGACGCGAACGGGCTTTAGACGGGAAAATTAAACCTAATTCTAATATAATCAGTTTTCAGCCCCCCATTGGATATATCTTTCATTCCAGCAGTCAGAGAGAAGCTCTGGGATGATTTTCCACCATCTCGAAGCCTCCGGTTCGTCAGTTCATTGCATGCTTCATCCTTTCATCATATAAGCGAATCTTTCACGATGCCGATGTCAGGATAAAACCATTGTATTCACTTTAGGCTAGGGTTTTGTGTATCCAACTTTTATTAGATTCTATGTTTTGAATGATTATAAACTTGATTGAATGTTCTTTAATCTTGTTTTACATTACGAACTGATTGTTTAAACAGTTTATTCTTTTGACTATCAAACTTTGCATCACTTTTCTGGTTGTGTTCATCAACATTTAGGGTTAGCTCTTGTGTCATTGAACCAGTAATCGTTAGTCATTACTTATACTTGATTTTCATACATTTAACTGGTAACTGGGTAAACCGGGGTTCAGTTGTGTCAACAATTCGGTTACGGTTATCGTTTGCCATCACAACCCAACTATTAGGTTTAGTAATTACAACGCAATTAATTTATATAAATATGTGATTAGGCGGTCATCACATTACATAAACTTGAAGTGAATCATTTTCTCATAATTGTTACAACTCTTAAGTTATAATCGTGTGTTCTTACAAATCAGTTTTTTCTAAACCGCTTGACATCGACTGTCCGCATATTTTAATAAATAATAAATAATTAATTTGAGTTTTATATGCACTTTCTATTGATTGCATGTGGAGACAACCTTACTTACCCGTACTAGTTATAGATATTTAAGTTAATAAAATACTTGTTTTTTATTAGATCATGGCATCTACATCATGATCCATCTTCTCCTTCATAGCCCGGATAAGCTTTTCCTCGTTCAGCACATCTCTTTCCATCCTTCTAGCATACTTTTCCATCCCTTGGTAGCATGAACGAAGATTTTTGATTCCCTATAAACATTTTTAAAGGCAAGATTAGAAATTATATCAACATCCCAAGATAGAGAACAAAAGATCATTTACTGCACGAAGGGAGGTCACCGGTTTTTGAAGACTCTCTACATGGTCCAAGCCATCAAAAGGGTCATGAGACTGATGCGAAGTATCCTGACCCTTCCTCTTATTGCTCGGGGTAGGCTTAGGAGGAACAGAGGGATAACTTCGAGTTGTCGGTTTACGGATTGAAGGGGAGGGATTCTCTTTAGTCAATATCTTCAACATCAAAATCGAGGCTCGTTTCCTTGGATACAGCTAAGGATAACCTCAGGTTAGTCCAATATTAAGATGCATTATACATGCTAACTAACAAATGCAGGATACTCACCTTGAGACATGGTAGATTCGAACTGACGAGATTTCGAACTCACTTTTACACTTGGGGGCTTTGGGTAAGAATGTCCTTTCTAAGAATCAAGATTGAAGACACGCTTCACCTTGTCAACAATATCTTCTTGGGGAGAAGCAAGTTCCGAGAAATTAATACCTACCTAAAATAGCTAAAATTAGCAAAGGATATGAGATAAGGATCACTTAACCCTAAAAATCATACCCTTAGTAACCTAAAGGAGTGGAATATCTTCATCATTGATTATTGAATCCCTACGCACAGAGAAAAATTTTCCCTTTTTGTTCGAATCATTTTGGGCACTTTTCAATATCAGAGACTCTTGGCCAAGTTTTGTTTTAAAGAGACAATGATGAGAACCATGAGTTCAAAGATCGTAGGAATAGGCAAGTTCGGAAACACCAAAGCTGAGGTTAAGGTCAAGATCTTTGATATAAACTTCAAGAACAAATAATACCCTTCAGGACATTTGCATCAGTTGAGCAAAACTCAAGCCAGTAACTTTGAAAAATTTAGTGGTTAAGCTAGGGAAAGTATAAGTGAAACCAACTTTAAAAGGGAGAAAAGGAAAACATAACCATTCTTTCGATACTCGATCAGATTTGGTGTTAGGGTTGGACGGTCTAAAGATAGCCTTTTCTTAGGCATGGGATGATTTTAAAGCTACTGTTTTGGTTAAAAATTGACTAAGGATAGTGTAACCAAATTTGTAAAGTGAGGTTTAGTGCTTGTATGACAATAACGATTATGAAACGATTGTAAACAATAACACAGAGATTTGTTGTGAGGAAAATCCCTTAATCTTGGTCGGATCGCCGGCACAAAAACCCCGGGTGATGACAAATCGTCTATCACCTCTTTATTAATCATAAAATGGCGTTACAAGGTTGGAGATTATAATCAGGGAATACAAGATTGCTAAGTGTGTGTGAGTATTGCTGTATTGATCTCTGAATTTTTCTAATGAACGTGAAGTGTAGGATGTGTGATGTCTTGACCTAGTTGATCATAACTCAATATAAATATAAAAAGAGACTAACTAAAAGTCCTATTTTTATGCCAGTACTCTACTAAAGCACCTACACATCTTTGACCACATGCTGGACCACTTGGATGGCGAAATAGTAGCTTAGACCACATCTCCTGTCGTTATACCTACCAATATATTAATATACAAAGAGAACAACCGTTAGTTAGTAATAAGTACTGAGGATCCTTGATCCTAACAGAATCCGAAACACATTCTAAGGATAACTGATCCTGAACAAATGCGAGGATAACGTATTTCCGTGCCCTAATAATTGCCCCCCAAAATGGCAGTTGTGATAAGATCACAGCTGTCATTTTGCTTTTGAATTCAAATTTCCTGCAAAAACAGATGAGATTTGACAAGCTAGATATAATTATCATATATCTATAGGATTTCCTTGGGACAACCGGAGAGTATAGCTTATACTTCTTCTAACGCGTTTATTTCTGCTTTTCAGTTGATAACTTTGCTTTGTTGGCCAAGCTTCCTGTAGTTGAAGAGAGAGTTAAGAAGTTCCTTGCACTGGATCCAGAAATTCGCACCTTCCAAGCCAAATTTATAGAGGCTTTTTGTGAAGATTTTTCATAATCTACTAGCAATATGTCAAGTAAGATTTAGAGTTATATAATAAAGTAAATTACTAGGATACTGGTCTGTTTCCTATGTTCTGTAGGTGCTCAAAAATCCAGCAAGTCAGTTAGCAAATTATCCTTGGAAGACATTGACAACCTCATTACTCAAGTTGTTAAGAAGGAAGCTCCAACGGCGACAGTCATCTCCGGGCCACGAACCGCTACTACTAAGGCCAAATCAGTAGCATCTAAGAGGAAGAAACCTTCAGAACCAGTAAGTCCTTTCGATGCTGAGAAACAACTCCTCGACATGCTTACTGCCGTAAGTATGCTTGATCATGATAATCTTCATTTATGAATCAAGTATCCTTATGACTTTGTTCAAATTTCTTGTACAGGCCGTGAATTCTTCTAAATGTTATCACGAGAAGGTCGTGAGTGAATTGGAAGAGAACCTTACTGGGATGCGGACCATGGCTGCTGCGAATGACAAAGTTCAAATCAAGCTTGCTAAGGAGAAGAAACGTTTGGAGGATTTTCTATCTACAACAGAATCCCAGCATCAAGAAGAAGTGAAGCAGGTTACTGAAGAGGCCAATATGTGGGTGGCCAAGTCAATTGTGCAGGCAAGGATTAAGATGGCTATGGAAGTTGGTGATCCTGCCTTTGACAGTTCAGCATGGGACGTGGAGAAATGGAAGCAGACTCTAATTGCGCTTGGTGGTGGAGATGATGAAGAAGAAGCTGAGGTGGCAAAAGGTAGCGGAGCTGGAACAAGCAAGGAAGGAGCGGAGGTAGTAGCGAAAGAAGAAGGTACTGGTATGGGCGATGAAGGATACAAAAAAAAAGGCATGAGCTAATTTTTCTTTATTTTGTTGGTGTTTTCTGGATGATTAATACTGGTCTGTAATAAACAACAGGTAAGTAGGATATAGGATCCTTGATCCTAAGACAATATTAAGGGGTGACAAAGGTGGATGGATCCTCCTTTCATGGGGATGAAGCCTTTGATGCCCCTATCTTTAATTTTCCTGCACTTTATGAACAATTTGTAACACCTGCTTAACCCGGGTGGATGGTCCATCTTTCGCATGGTGAAATCCGGGTTAAGGATTTTGGTAAGTCCATGTGACTTATTAATAATAATAACTTAAAATTTTTGACTACTTGCGTGTTGTTTATTATTCTGAAAACATATCTGTAATAGTTTTAGTTTTATTGAAAGGTTTGAGAAAAGTTTCAAGGGTAAATTATTTTTGTAAAAACAGATTAAGAATCCTGGATCCTTACATCTATAAAGTTTTAAAGATTAAAACCGAATAAATATAAATTGATAAGTATAGATCATACCATGAGGTCTGATTAGACCTAAATTACCACAAGCATTGACATTTCCATGATCCTTGTAGTTAGATTTAGGATACCTGATGCATATTACTTATCATATTAACTGGGATTAAACCCAACAAACTGGGGACAAACCCATGTATCTAGGGACAAGCCCAAACTAGGGACTGGACCAAAAATACGGATGTTAACTGGGGACTTGCCCGAACTGGGATTTAGCCCAAACGTAAGTGATGTGAAAACACCAAAACCTTAGCTAACATGAAAATGTTAGAAACCTTTGTCTTCAGATAACATGAAAATGTTATAAACCGGGTGTATGGTACGTCTACCATTAATTCGTAGGATCCTCTATATGTATGAAAGCAATGAAATTGTCAGCCACTAAGCGTGTACTGGTCCCATTGCCCTGAACTATACGTTGGATATCGTACGCTACAAGCGAGATTGTAGAAACTCTAATTCGTAAAAAGGTTAAAACCTTTAAACCTTAGAAGATGTAACCATCGGGAGTTACACCTTAAACGTGGTCTAGGACAAGGAAATAGCAATGTAACTTTAATAGAAGAGATAGAGAGAGAGGTGGCCAACAACATGTGGGTCTTCCAAGCCTGTGCTTACACAAAACAAGATTAATATAGACATCAACTATTTTGATGTCCTGGACCTATGAATAGTAAAAATGCAAATGAAAAACAAGGTTAAGAGTTATCGACTTTAGGATCCTGGCATAATAAGGATCCTTGATCCAATTAACATAAAATATGGGATCCTGGATTCTTTTCACATAAAATATTTCTTTAAATGAATAACATTCCAAGCCCTTGGTAACCTGTTGCCTTCCATAGTCAATAGGTGATATGCCCCCTTTCTAGCTTTTGACTCGTCTAGGTAAGGTCCTTCCCATTTGGGTGCTAACTTGTCGTCTGCTGGATTGGTAGAATTTTGAAAGATTTTTTTTTTCTCAAGACTAGATCTCCATCTTGGAATCTCCTAATCCTGATATTTTTATTGTATGCATTGGCAACTCTTTGCTGATAAGAGGCCATTCTGATCCTGCCCAGGTCTCGTAACTCTTCAACCGTCTCTAAGTCTTGAATAAGAGTCTCCTCATTTGCTTCAGGGTCCCTGATGCTCGTTCTGGCAGTTGGGACCACCATTTCTATTGGAATGACTGCCTCTGCTCCAAATACTAACTAGAAAGGAGTTTGGCCTGTTGCGTTCTTGGGTGTTATTCTGTCAGCCCAAAGAACATAGGGTAGCTCTTCAGCCCATTTACCCTTCTTGGATCATAATTTTTTTCTTCAAATTGTTGATAATGATCTTATTGCTTGATTATGCCTAGCCGTTAGCTTGAGGATGCACTGAAGTAGACGTGATCATATTTATTCCCCAACAGTCACAAAAGTTAGTGGTTCTTTTCCCGATAATTTGGGAACCATTGTCACAAATAATTTCTGATGGGATACCAAATCTAGTAATAATATTTCTTTTAATGAAGGATATCACCTCTTTTTCGCGGACTTGAACAAAAGCTTCCACTTCTATCCACTTTGAGAAGTAATCAGTCATTGCGAGCATGAACACTTTTCCTCCCGGCTCTTTAGGTAGCTTACCCACGATATCCATGCCCAATTTAATGAAAGGCCATGATGAGGATATAAGATTCGTAGGTTTCGCTGGATGGTGTAGGATGTTGCCGTGTCTTTGACAAGCATCACACTTCTTTGAGTACTACATGGCATCTCTCTTCATGGTTGGCATGAAGTATCCTGTTCTTAGAATCCTAGAGAACAGGTCTCTGCTTCCAGTGTGGTTACCACAATCACCTTAGTGGAAGTATTTGAGCACCTCTTGGATTTTCGGTTCCTCAATGCACCTCAAGTATGGGTCTGCAAGAGATTTCCTATACAGAATATCATGTAATAAGACGTATTGTGATACCTTAAGTTTGAAGGTTTTAGGATTTTCTGCTACAGGGATCTCTCCATCTTGAAGAAATATCTTGATCGGGAGGATCTAGGATCCTTGATTTTTTGAGGATAATGGATCCCGAAGCACAATCTATTTGTCAGTTGTTATCTCCATAACTTCTTGTTCTTTTATTGCTTGTGAGAGTGTATGGATGATTGGGATTTTTGTATCTTCCGGAACCTTCAAGGATGATGCTAAATTTGCCAAGGCATCTGCCCCAGCATTCTCTTCTCTTGGTACCTGTATAATACTAAAAGAATCGAAGAACTTAGACAGTTCTTTTACAACGTCTAGATATTTAATTAGTTTTTCTCCTTTAACAGCATATGAGCCATGTTAGGGCATAGAATTTATGCTGAGGATCCTCTATCCTTAAGTGACTTGTGGATCAATTATCCTTGAGATATGTTCCAGGTTGCCAAGGATCAAGGATCATCGGTATTATTTGTTTACTAACTATTGTATTTGAGTGGTGTAGTGATTAATAGGTATAACGGCTCTATGACCAAGTCTACCTGATATTTCGCTAATAGACTTCTTCTGCATGTGGTCAAAGAGATGGGAACGGCTAGTGGGAAGAGCGGCATAATAATAGGAGTATTAGTTATCTGTTATTTTCTTTATAACGAGATATTGGATCAACATTATTCAAACTTCTTCTGCATGTGGTCACACACTTGTTTAGTTCGCACAACTCAATATTATTCAAAGCTTCCTCTCAAGCAACACACACACACTTAGATACTCTTGTATTACTGATCCATATCTCTACTATTTTAACCTGATTTCTTAATTAATATAGTGGTGATAGACAATTGCCATCACCCGGGATTTTTGTGCCGGCGATCCGAACAAGATCAAGGGCTTTTCCTCGTAACAAATCGTTGTTTTTGTGTTTGCAATTGCTTCATAATCGTTATAATCAACTTAGCACTAAACCTCACCTAACGAATTTGGTTACATTATCCTTAGTTTATTTTTGACCAAAACAATTTGACGCCCACTGTGGGGCAATTGGTGCTATAATCCGGATTATTTCCTATCAATTTTCAACCTTATTACCTATACTACTATCAATGGCCTCTCAACAAACCTCTGCTTCGTCCACCATGCCTTCATCAGTTTCACTCCCACCAAGGTCTTCACTTCCAATGCCTCCTCCACTTGCGGGAGCACCAAGGACTACTGCTGCTAGAAACAAGACTTAAACTCCTGTCTTCCAGAGCTTAAAAATCACTGCTACCACTTCGGTGGTTAACTCTAGCAATGATCTTTCTGCTATGTTTTTGAAGGTAAAGGCATATATGTAGCAGTAAAGCAGGACTAACCAGAGGACCCTTCGTGAGATAGAAGATATCAAGAAGACTAAGAGGCCAGATGAGGATCAGACTCCCCTGATGCCTAGGATGTTGGATTTTACCACTCCAGGATCCTTGGCTCAACTTGCTCAAGGATCATCTATCCTTCAACCAGGGTCTATGGGTCAGCAGGATCAGGGATCCTCAATTTTCCAGAAAGGATCATCTATCCTTAAACCAGGATCTATGGGTCAGCAGGCTCAGGGATCCTCAATTTTCTAGCAAGGATCATATATCCTTCAACCATGGTCTATGGTTCAGCAGGCTCAGGGATCCTCGATTTTCTAGCAAGGATCATCCATCCTTCAACCAGGGTCCGTGGGTCGGCAAGCTCAAGGATCCTCGTCCTTTTAGCAAGGATCATCAATCCTTCAACCAGGATCCTCTGCGTTGTATCGCCAGGGATCCTTTAACTTCCAACCTCAAGGATCCTTCTTACAGAATCAAGGATCCTCGAAAATTCAGCATCAAAGATCTTCAAAGGTCCATGAAGGAGACATCATCCCCATGCATACCATTGCCTCTTGTGGACCAACTACCATAGCAGATGCTTCTTATCTTGGCTACTCTTCTGGGATGCCGACATTCAACCAACCAGAGGTAACACATATAATCACATATCCTTAGACACTAATCTTGGTTCCATGCAGGATACAGGTATCAATCAGGCTATGGCTAAGGAACTTCAGAAACTTAAGGATATGATATCCAGCATGCCATGAGTGGTCTGTCCAATTCCTCGAATACTAGAAGGGAGCCATAAGTTGTACAGATTTGCTCCTCCAATATGTGATGCTGAGATCCCAAAATTCTTTCAAACCCATAATATGAAGGTGTACGATGGGACCACTGATCCGGAAGAGCATGTGACTCAGTATAGGGAGAGGATGAAGATCAATCCAATCCCTAAAAGACTCAAGGAAGCTTGTCTATGCAAGGGCTTCAGATCCACATTAACAGGATCCGCATTAAAATGGCCGCTAAGTCTTCCTCCTTATTCTGTTACTTCCTTTTCACATTTAGTTAACTTGTTCAACAGCCAGATTTCTTGTAGTAGGAAATTTGAAAAGTTAACTATTGATTTGTATAGAGTTGCCAAACCTTATGATGAATCCCTTAGGAATTTTGTTACAAGGTTTGGCAGGGAGGCCCTAGAGATCCCTAATCTTGATATGGCTACAGCTGTGGAAGCTTTCAAGATGGGGCATAGGGGCTCTCCGTTTTATAACGATCTTGTGATGACTTCGTGCTGGACTTTAGATGAAGTCAGAAATAGGGCACTCAGGTTTATAAGGCTAGAGGATGATAACAAGATCCAAGAACGGTTAGGAGCCTTATTCCAAATTCAGAAACAACAACTCGAAGCCTTATTCCAAATTCAACAAAACAAGAGTCACCTGACAAGAAACAAGGATCCTCGTTCAGAAACAACAACTCGAAGCCTTATTCCAAATTCAACAATCAAAATGTCCGAGAAGTCGAAGAAGGAGACGACGATAATGAAGATTATCCAAGCATTTTCGAGTATTGTTTTTATGTTGATACTCATGGTTTAATTTGTGCCATGAAGGTCTTGGAAAGAAAGCAATGTGGCCTCGGAAAAATGAGAAAATAACATCCTTCAAAGACAAATCCAAATGGTGTGCATTCCATGAGGATTTTGGCCATCAGACAGATGATTGTATTGGTTTATGGAGGGAAATTTGATACCTCCTAAGCAATGGCCATTTCAAGGAGCTCTTGGGAAGAAAAACGTCTAGGATCTAGGATCCTGAAGATGTACCACATAAAGCAACTCCGCCCCCACCAGATGCACAATTAATCAATTTTATCTCCGGTGGTTCAAATATATGTGGAACTTTCTTCTCCTCGGCGAAGAGACATGCTAAAGAGACTAAGTTGGAGAGCGGAGAGCGACCTGTCATATCCACTACCTTAACAACTGATAAAAGAATCTTATTTGATGAAGAGGATAAAACAAGCATCCAGGATTCTCATCACGATGGTTTGATTGTGACATTATTTATTGCTAACCATTATGTACGCATCCTAGTCGACGGTGGAAGTTCTGTCAACATTATTCAACACGATGTACTCCATAAGATGAATATACCAGACTCGGAAATCATCCCCCGAACATCCGTGCTAGTTGGCTTCAGTGGAGAAACAAAGAAAACAATGGGGGATATTAAACTCCAAACATACATTAAAGGGTTAAACTCTTATCAAAAATGTTGTGTAATTGATAATTTGTCTTGTTGCAACGTTATTCTTGGCAGGCCATGGTTACATGGAATGAAGGCTATAGCCTCTACTTATCACCAGTGTATCAAACTGCCAACTCCTTGGGGAGTAGTAAGAATAGATGGTGACCAAGTGAAAGCTAAGAATTATTATTCTTCGTCCATGAAGCCAACAACCAAACAAACGATAGCATAGCAACTACAACAACATCCTAGGAACGTGCTGGAGGCTCGGGAACAGGACCTAAAAGCAGGATCCTTGGATCTGAGGATCCAGACGTAACAGTTTTCCTAGGATCCAGTATCCCTAATGATATTGAAGAGGATATAATATCCTTCCTCAAGCAACGAAAATCCACATTTGCCTTCAAGCACTCCGACATGACAGGTATTTCAAAAGAGGTAATTACTCATAAGTTAGGCCTTGATAATTCCATTAAACCCGTCCATCAGAAGCGAAGGAAATTCGATCCTGAGAGGAATGTGATCATACAAGAAGAAGTTGATAAACTTTTTAAGGCCGGTGTGATCAGAGAGGTTAAGTATCCTCAATGGTTGGTTAATGTGGTCGTTGTTTCAAAAAAGAATGGAAAGTGGAGGGTGTGTGTTGCTTTCACCGATTTAAACAAGGCATTCCCCAAGGATCTTTTCCCATTACAACATATAGACTCCATGGTGGATGCAACAATAGGACATGAGATGCTTACCTTTATGGATGCTTCCTCTGGATTTCAACAAATTCAGATGGAACCATCTGATCAGGAAGACACAACATTCATGACTCCTACTGGAATATATTGCTATATTGCCATGCCTTTTGGACTAAGAAATGTAGGTGAAACTTATCAACGCTTAGTCAACATGATGTTTAAAGACCAGTTAGGGAAGACCATGGAAGTCTACATAGACGAATGGTGGTCAAATCCAAGAAAGCTGAGGATCATCTTAGAGACTTGGAATAAGCCTTCAATATCCTTGATCAGTATAGCATGAAACTCAATCTATCTAAATGCCATTTTGGTGCTAAGGAGGGAAAGTTCCTTGGTTATATGGTCATTAAGAGGGGTATAGAGGCTAGCCCGGAACAAATAAAGGCCATCATTAACCTGAAGTCACCCATGAATGCAAAGGATGTACAAAGGTTGACTGGAAGAATTGTAGCCTTAAATAGGTTCATCTCTCGTTCTTCGGAGAAGTGTAAGGATTTCTATGATATCCTTAGAAAGAATAAAAATTTCGAATGGACGGAGAAGCATGTGGTTGCACTCAAAGCCTTGAAAGATTACTTATCCTCAGCACCAACATTAATGAAGCCAATAGATGGGGAACCCTTATCCCTGTACCTAGCTGTCTCGGGAAACGCAGTAAGTGTTCTCCTTGTAAAGAATCATGAAGGTGAACAACATCCTGTTTATTATGTAAGTAAAAGTCTTCTAGTTGCTGAAGCCAGGTATTCTCATTTAGAAAAGTTAATCCTTGCACTTATTATTGCTTCTACTAAGTTAAGGCATTACTTAAAACTCATACTATAATTGTGAAAATAACTATCCTATCAAGAATGTTCTTATAAAACCAGAGATGTCAGCTAGGATGGCTAAATGGGTTGTAAAGCTGAGCGCATATGATATCCAGTACGAGCAAAGGACTGCTATAAAATATCAAGCATTTGCTGACTTTGTGGCTGATTTCAGTAGTGATCTACAAAAGGAATCTGACTTGGAGGTTCAATAGTTAAAAGAAAGCAAGGATCCTTGGATCTTATTCACGGATGGAGCATCCAACGTAAGAGGAACAAGGTTAGGTATCCTACTGAAATCGCCACAGGAGGATATAATACCCCAGTCTATAGCCTGCGAATTTCAAGCAACAAATAATGAAGTGGAATACGAAGCTTTAATCGCAGGTTTGCATCTAGCTAAACACATGAGGATCAAGTATCTTCAGGTGTATATAGACTCGTGATGTACATAAAATTATACATCTTTTCGGCATCAAATAATCTATAAAAACTGCAATTTCTATTAAATAACATAGCACAAAAGGCTACTTATCATAATAAAATGATTTCAGGTGAAACCAAGCCCCAAACAAAGAAACAAGCGAAAAGACGAAGAAAAACTAAATGAAACACAAGAAAAACAAGAAACATGCCCCCATGCCTCAAGAAACATGCCCCCATGCTTATGACCACCAGAAAATAACAAAATCTACAAGAAAAGACAAAAACTGGGAACAAAAGCACGGGGCCGTGCCTCTCAACCACGGGGCCGTGGTCGTCTACAAGAAAAGAAAAAAAATGAATTTGGCACATGTCATAAAAATGCACGGGGGCGTGCCTACGTAAGTACGAGGCCGTGCCTCTCACTCCATATTGCCTATTAATAGTGGCTCATGTTGCACTCATTTGGTGTGCCTTGAAAAGAGTTCTATTCGGTTTTCTCTTATAAAAACACACACTAACACTCATATTGAAGATCTAGGGAAGAGTTTGAAGGCTTGGAGGTCATCACCATCAACCATCATCATCATCAATAGGAAGGAAGATTCATCTACATTTTGTTAGATTGTTCTAGTTTAATCATGTGGTTGTTATCATCATCCATCCTAATGTTAATCACCATGTTCATTATGAGCTAAACTCCATTTACCATCTAAAATCTATGAAGAAGCTTTGTTTTACTTGATGGTTATTTAAAACATGTGGTGTAGTCTAGTAAAGTACATGGTTATCTTACAATTATCTTTTAATGAGAACACCATCTTAATATACTAATTCAAAGTTGGTGATTGTCAATTATATTGGCAATCGTTCATGATCGATTCATGTTCTTGAAAGATAGAAATACTTTGATACATTATCGAAACATCGATCCTTATATTGTACTTAGAAATGATGAGATATAAGTTATGATGTATTTCTCTAAGTCTTGGTAATCCGAAAATGGCTTTGCTTAGGATATCATACTAGTTAAAGAAATCATATGTTAACGGAATGTGTAATTATAACCAACATAAATCAACCAAGGGGAGGCTTTGTGACTAAACTACAACCACCCGAAGTTGTTAGAATTGGTATTTGAGAAATCGAAGTCAATCCTAATCTTTCTACCTTACGAAACTACTTGCCAACTTAAATTGACATTCTTGAGGTAGCATGACATTAGGAAAGGGTGGACTTTAAGGAGCTATCTATCATATATTGCTACGGCAAGTTTACCACATGTTTGAATATTAATTATCAATGCTAAAATGGACTGGATTCTTGATCTTAGATGGTAACCTTCACGTAATTGAACTACTTGTTTAGAATATCTCGTCTTGGTCACCTATATATTATATATAAGTATTTATATTTTATAAAAAGTTTAAAAATTAACCCCAAAATGATTAAAACCTCCGATTAAAGTAAAACAACGATTTATCATTAGAAACATATGTGTCCACGGATCGATACTTGGTTCTTACCAATACTATTCTACATATACGATAGGTACACTTGCCTATTTTGTGTGTGTTTAGTCTTTGTAGAAATCACTTTTATAAATTTAAAACACGATCTTGTGCAAAAGCTAAATATCCAATCCATTACATTTTACAATCCACTCGCACACGTAACATCAAGTTTTTGGTGCCGCTGCCGGGGACACGGTACGTTTCTAAGAACGATATAAGTTTTAATTTAATCATTTTTTATAATTGTAAAAATTTTTAATTTTCATTTTTTTTATTAATTACTAATTATATAATTTTACGGCTAGCCTAATTTTAACTTTTCCTTACCTTTATTTTAATTAATTTAGACCTTAGTTTAGTTTAAAATAGCTTAGCCTAACTCGTAGTTTAACTTAGACTAACCTTTAGTTTAACTTTAGCTAACTCTTACTTTAGTTTTCATTTTGATTTAGTCTCATGTATGTCCTCTACTTTTGAAGCCTGAGCTTGTTTCTCCAATTTTTGAACTAGAACGACTCTTCGTCGACGAGCACGTAAACGGACTGCAGAAACTGCCAAAGCAATCAAAGACGAATCAGTAAACGCCACCTCATCAGGAGAAAATCAAAACGAAGAAATGATGGCGGCCCATAACAATGAGCCAAACATGAGCCAGTAGGCTAAGCCAACTCTCGAAGGCTATGGTAATGGAGTGGCTCCACCCGAAATCAAAGAAAACTTTGAAATCAAATCAAGCACCATTCATATGGTGGAAAATTTAGTTTAATTTCATGGTCTCCTCGACGAAGACCCTCTTTCTCATATATCTCGATTCCTACGAATCTGCGGAACCTTTAAAATTCAAAACTGTTCAGAAGATCAAATCAAACTCAAACTCTTTCCTTTCTCTCTAAGGAGTCACGTCCTGGAATGGATAGAATATCTTTCCTCTAGTTCCATCACTACATAGGACCAGATGATTGAACAGTTTCACCTCAAATATTTTTCGCCTAATAAAACTGCCAAATACCGAGCCGGCATTACCGGATTCCGGACCGATGATGATGAATCGTTACACGCAGCATGGGAGAGATACAAAAGTTTTCTGAGAAGATGCCCACACCATGGACTGAGCGTATGGTTACAAGTACAAACTTTCTTTGACGCACAATCCAGTCAAAACAAACAGGCCATCGACCAAATCGTTGGTGGAGACCTGGGATCCAAATCACCTAACGAAGCATTTGAAGTCCTGGAGAAAGCTGTAAAGAAAAGTTTCACTTACAAACCACCAAGATCTACACCAACCCATAAAAGAATACATCACGTTGATTCCAACACTCTTGACACGGCACAACTTGAAACCCTTTCTAAAAAATTCTAACAACTTCAAGCCGAGCTATCAAAAACCAGACTCACCTGTGACACTTGTGGAGGAAATCATAAAGCAAGTGACTGAAAACAAGTCATCATGGCCATGGAAGAAGTCGATTTCATCGCTCGGCAGAACAACTCTTTAAGCAACAACTACAATCCAGGATGGAGAAACCACCCGAATTTCAGCTGGAAAGACGGAGGTAACACTCAAACCTTACCCCAATTCAAGAAAAGACCGATGAATCAATCTTTCCAGCCTAAACCTCAATTCCAAGATCAAAGTTCTAGTAGCCATCAAAACCCGAGCTACTCAAAGATCGAATAAATGCTAATTCAACTCATGACCAAAACAAATGAAGCAGAAAAGGAGGCCGACTCAAGAGCTGTTGATATTAGCGGAGTATTATTAAAACATGAAGCCGACCTCAAAAGTCAACAAGCATCACTACAGAATCTAGAAACTCAAATTGGACAAATTGCCCGACAATTAGCCGAAAGACCACCCGGCACTCTTCCAAGCAACACAATCACCAACCCGAATGCGACGGCTAACGTTGTTACACTCAGAAGCGGTACAACCACTGTTGCCTCACAAACTTCAATAACAGTTACAGAAAAGGAGTCTCCTGATGAAACGCAGGAAAGACTAACCCCAACGGACACCGTACAACCCAAGGAGCCAGTCCGAACTTATTTTCCACCTATTCCATACCCTGGAAGGCTGAAGTAGGAACAGTTTGAAGCTCAGTATGGGAAGTTTTTATAACTCTTCAAACAACTCCATATCAACATACCTTTTGTCTAAACCATCGCTCAAATGCCAAAATATGCCAAGTTTCTCAAAAAAGTGCTGACAAACAAAAGGAAGCTGGAGGAACTCTCACATGTCACCCTAAGTGAAGAATGTTCAGCAGTCCTCCAAAGCAAGCTGCCAACAAAAATGACCGATCCAGGGAGCTTTACTATCCTTTGTCTTATAGGAAATTTGTCTGTTAGAAATGCCCTGGCTGACCTAGGAGCTAGTATTAATTTAATGCCTTATGCGGTTTTGCAAAACCAGGGATAGGAGAACCAAAGCCCACCCGCATGAGCATTCAATTAGCTGACCGATTTGTTAAATATCCTCGGGGCATTGTTGAAAACATACTTGTCAAAATTGACAGATTTGTTTTCCCAATAGATTTTGTGATTCTAGACATGGAGGAAGACAAAAGTGTACCTCTGATTTTAGAAAGAACCTTTTTTGCCACCGCAAAAGCTATTATTGATGTTTGCACTGGCAAACTCACTCTCAGGGTCAATGACGAGGCAATCACTTTTGACATAGGAAAATCTATGCAATATCCGCAACATCACGATGACACGTTATACTGTGTTGACATCATAGATTCCATTATAAATTGCTATATGCGAGATTCCTCCATTAATACACAGCTAGAAACACAAGTCTTAGACAGAACACTCAACATACCCATATTAGGAAACGAAAATATCAATGATGATTATCAGGAAGCGTCAGAAGTAGTATATGAAATCACCGAATGTAATGAAAAATCAAAACCATCAATTGAAGAACCACCAGCCTTAGAGTTAAAAGAACTACCAAACCATCTCGAATACGCCTTTCTAGAAAAAGACTCTCAACTCCCAGTAATTATTTCATCTCACCTTTCTAAAGAAGAGAAAGACGAACTTCTTAAGGTTCTTAAGAGTTATAAGAAGGCTATCGCATGGAAGATAATGCATATCAAGGGCATCAGTCCTTCTTTTTGAACTCACAAAATTCTCATGGAGGAAGAATACAAACTCGTGGTCAAACATCAAAGACGTCTCAATCCCAATATGCAAGATGTGATGAAGAATGAAGTAATCAAACTACTTGATGCCGGATTAATCTACCCAATCTCATATTCACCTTGGGTTAGTCCCGTTCAAGTAGTACCAAAGAAGGGAGGAATGATGGTCGTAATGAACGAGAAGGACGAACTAATACCAATGAGAACCATTACAGGCTGGTGAGTTTGCATTGACTACCGGAAGCTTAATTACGCCACAAGAAAAAATCATTTTCCACTTCCTTTTATCGACCAAATGCTTGTGCGATTATCTGGAAAAATGTTCTACAGTTTTCTTGATGGATTCTCCGGATACTTTCAAATTCCCATCACTCCTGAGGATCAGGAAAAAACCACCTTTACATGTCCGTATGGAACCTTCGCCTACCGAAGAATGCCATTTGGATTATGTAATGCTCCAGCCACCTTCCAACGTTACATGGTGGCCATCTTTCATTGAATGATCGAGCACTCTATGGAAGTTTTCATGGACGACTTCTCGGTCTTTGGAGACTCGTTCGATCATTGTTTGAAAAATCTAGAAAAAATGTTGGCTAGGTGTGAAGAAGTAAACTTAGTACTCAACTGGGAAAAATGCCACTTTATGGTCAAAGAGGGAATTGTTCTCGGTCATAAGATATCCAAGACGAACTAGAAGTTGATAGGGCCAAAATAGAAACCATCTCTAAACTTCCACCACCAACTTCAGTCAGAGCCATTAGAAGTTTTCTAGGTCACGCAGGCTTCTACCGCCGCTTCATAAAAGACTTCTCCAAAATTGTAAGACCTATGACCAAACTTCTAGAGAAAGACGCACAATTCGTCTTCACTAAAGAATGTGTTAAATCATTCAACATATTAAAGGACAAACTTGTCAACGCACCAATCATGACTACACCCAATTGGACCCTTCCATTCGAAATCATGTGTGATGCAAGTGACTTTGCAGTTGGAGCCGTACTCGGACAATGCAAGGAAAAACACTCACCCAATCTACTATGCCAGTAAAACTCTTAATGATGCACATGAAAATTACACCACAACATAAAAAGAGTTACTGGTAGTTGTTTTTGCCTTTGAAAAATTTAGATCATACCTCGTTCTTTCCATAACCATAGTCTACACCAACCATGACGCAATACGTTACCTATTCAATAAGCAAGATGCCAAACCCAGACTTATCCGATGGATCCTACTACTCCAAGAATTCGACATAGAAGTCAAAGACAAAAAGGGAGCAGAGAATGTCGCCGTAGACCACCTCTCACGTTTAGAATGCCCAGATTCAGAAGAACTTCACAAGAAAATTATCTACGATAATTTCCCACATGAAATTCTCATGCGCATCCAAGCGGTCATAGAGGAGAAAGACGAAAGTCCTTGGTATGCCGACTTCACAAACTACCTAGCTTGTAAAATCCTAAGAAAAGGACTTACTCATCAACAACGGAAGAAATTCTTCTCCGACCTTAAGTTCTACTTCTGGGAAGATCCATACTTGTTTAGGATAGGTGCCGATCAGGTTATTCGTAGGTGTGTAGCAGGAAAGGAAGCCCTATATATTCTCAAACACTACCATGAAGGACCAATTGGTGGGCACCACGGTACCGCCACTACGGTCAGAAAAGTGTTTGATGCAGGAGTCTTCTGGCCCACCATATACAAAGATACACATGCTTTGATCCAAGCATGCGATGCTTGTCAAAGAGCCGGAAACATCTCAGCCAAAAATGAGATGGCTCAAAAAGGCATTCAAATTTGTGAAGTCTTTGATGTATGGGGAATAGATTTCATGGGCCCATTTACTAACTCATTTGGAAATAAATACATCTTTGTAGCAGTCGACTACGTATCTAAATGGGTAGAAGAACAAGCTCTCCCCACTAACGATGCTCGAGTAGTTGTACGATTTCTGAAAAAGTTATTTTCACGATTCGGCACTCCAAAAGCCCTAATCAGCGACAGAGGTACCCACTTCTGTAATGCTTTAATGGACAAAGTTTTAGCACGATGTGGAGTTCACCACCGACTGGCAACACCGTATCACCCTCAGACTAGTGGACAGGTAGAGGACTCAAATCGAGGAATCAAAAGGATCTTAGAATGAACCATAGCGATGAATCGCAAAAATTGGGCAGATAAGTTAGATGACGCTTTGTGGGCCCTCAGGACGGCTTACAAAACCCCCATAGGAACGACACCCTTCAAACTCATTTACGGGAAAGCATGTAATCTACCAGTAGAATTAAAACACAAAGCCTACTGGGCTCTAAGAGCTAGAAACTTTGATCTAACGTCCGCCGGCATAAACCGGGAATATCAAATTCACGAGCTTGAGGAACTAAGAACATTAGCCTATGAAAATTCTTGGTCTTACAAAGAAAAGACTAAACGCCTGCACGACGCCCATTTAAAAGGAAACAAGAGATTCCAAGTTGGCGATCGTGTACTGTTGTACAACACATGTTTATGTCTTTTTCCAGGAAAATTGAAATCATGATGGCCAGGCCCATACATAGTTGAATCAGTCTTTGATTACGGGACAGTCGAGATTTCAAATTCAAATGGCTAGAAATTCAAAGTAAATGGGAATCGGTTAAAACCATATATCGATGGACCATTTGAAGAAATTTTGGAGGTAGTAACCCTCCAACTCTCTGAATAGGAAATTAAGGAAACAAGGTCTAGCCAAGACCTTCACAAAACTAGGCGTTGTAAATACATACATATATATATATATATATATATATATAATTATTAAACTACAAAAACACGGGGGCGTGTTCCCAAAAGCACAGTTCCGTGCCAAAAATTGGGGACCAAAATCTTCGCTGCAAAAATCTCAGTCAGACTGGCATGTAACTGAATTGTCAGAGCAAAAACACGGGCTGTGCTTTCAAAAGCGTGGGGCCGTGTTTAAGTATCTGGTTGGCTATAAAAGGCACCTCTTGCCATTGCATCCCATGCACCAACCAAAACCAAAACAATTCTCTCTGAAAATTCAACATGCCTACTGAGATGAGTGAAGCAATTCCCGTTCCTCGACACCCGAGAAACGATACCCGCCATCTTTCCAAAACCAAGCTTCTCTTGAAACTTCAAGAACTCGTTAAAGAACTCACCGAAATGAATCTCCTTGCTGAGATGCGCCTCGTTCAACTCACCAAATCAGTGGAAAACATGAAAATGGAACTTCGAAACCTCAATGAACAACTCCAGTTTCAAGTTCTCGGTTTCACGTACTTTCCACCACCAGGACCATTCGGAGGAGGAGAGCCTTTCGGGGACATTTAGGAAACTTAATTTTCTGTTCGTATGTGTAAACAAGTGCATTACGCACAATATGCTAAGAACTTCGGGCTTAACCCGAATATTTTCTTATTTCTAGGAAAACCAGGCTTATCCCGTTTTTGTTTTAGGACCTTTTAATTTTAATGAAAATTAATTATTAGGATGACTAAACTTATAACATACAAAACATCATTCTAAGAATTGCAGCTCTCGCATTTTGCTGAAATATACAAGAAATTTATCAGTGACACGGGCCGTGCTTCAAGAAGCATGAGGCCGTGGTCACCCTAGAATCTTCAGCATGATACGCGCTGACTCCGTACAATTCTCTGAATAAGAAACATTTATTCCCCTAGCAGCAGGGGGGCGTGACTACGTAAGCACAGGGTCGTGTTCAACATTCCAGTCTCTATATAATGCATGCATAAACTCACTATTCCATTCACAACAAACACAACATTACTGAATTAGAAAGCAAGAAGGTTGAATGGAGGCCAGTGAGGAAAGGCGATGAACATGAATCTTCCTCATACCTTGAGGAGGAGGTTATGAGGCTACAATGCATCATGAGAGACCAAGTTGAAAGCAACATTCAAACCGAAGCTCGCGTAGTCGAGCTAATCAACAAAGTCGAACTACTTAGGTTCGAAAACTTCCATGTTGTGGATGGCCACCACAAAGATGTGGCTTCCAAGCTCTTGGAAGCCAAGCGAGCACCACCACACATTCAAGACTTGTTCGGGAATGGTGGTCGTTGAAGTCCCGACTTTGTTTCACGTTGAAGTTGCTCTAGCTAGTGTTATGTGTTAGGATCTAAGATTGTTGTTGTACTTTTCATTTCTACTATGTTTAATTGTGTCTTTATGTTTTATGTTTTAATGAAATTTAGGACTTTTAATTACTATGTTAAACTAACCAAAATCAGTTAAAAACGAGCCAGGTCGACAAATAAACAAAATCAAAAGAAAAAATGTCTGCATCATGCAGCATGGTACCGTGCTTCCAAAAGCACGGCGCCGTGCTTTTAACCCCAGTACAGTTACGATTTTATAATTATTAAAATAACTTTGCTCAACCATCAACCCTAACACCCACTTCGCATCTAAACAATAAACCGCCGACCAACCTCTATTCTCCTATGTTCTTCATCAAATCTTCAATTTCAAACTGAAGGTATGTTAATTTAACGATTATATTGTTCAAATTCATCATTCTAGGTTTAGTTTAACTCTAAAATCTCTCAAAATGACCAAATCGGGTCTAAACCCGAAAATGATATGGGTTATTCTGTTAGTATAGGATGAATAGATTGTTGAATGATTGATTGATAAGGTTTAATTGAAAGGAAAATTTTGGATTTTTGAATATCCAACAAACTAATAAACCCAATTGTTTTAACCAGTTAGAAATGAAGGTTCGAGCCTGAATAGAGTAGAAATTAGTATTAAAAACAAGAACCGTGCCTTAAACAACACGAATCGTGGTCAACCAAAAGTCAAAAATCAATAGGACCTAAACAGCAGCAACAACACGGTACCGTGCTTCTGAAAGCACACCTCCGTGCTTTGCTCTCTGTTCCAGCACATTGAAATTTTTTGTCAAATTTTGACTAATTTGGGTATGAATTACAGATGGCCGAGTATGAGGACGATGTTCATGCATTTCTGGTCTTTCCCGGACATGATGCAAGGAATAGATGGGCCAACACAAGATAAACATACCTCAATAGTCGATAACCAGTGGAAAACTTCTATGCATGCAAAGCCACATTGAAACAAGTCAATCAATGGGACCGGTACAAGGCCATTGTGAAGGGACCGTGGAGACGGGTCCTTGGTCAAACAGGAGAGGCTATAACCGAACTTACAAAAAAGTTTTTGGCTTCTTTCCAAATAACTAAGAACCCGGACATGTGGGATGAAGACGCCAATGAATTCAGATGCGGGGGTATATGGCACACAACTTATTTCACTCAACTCGCTATCGATCTGGGAATATACATGGAAGAGGAAAGAAACCAAGAAATCTAGTTCAGGGTAGGAGCAACATTTGTAGACAAAGTCGGTGACGAAAATGCAGAAGCTGGAAATACACAGGTACATGCATGGGAACTATTGGGCTTTTGTGATGAAGCAAACAACGCGAACAATTCAAGAAGCACAGCCCTACGAGACCCACTCATGAGATATATACACCGTCTACTAAGCCAAACAGTGACGGCACGCAGCAAAAATAAAGGAGTGGTAAATCTAAGGGATTTGTGGGCACTTTATTGCATAAAGAATATAACCGCTTGCAATATTACTTATCTTTTCTGCCAGCTTTTCAGATCAAATGCAGATACACAAAGCTCGAATACCCCAATCTTTGGTGGTGCATGGATCTATAAGCTCTATGAGGCCTATGGTGTAGAGAGGGAAGGAACACAAATCCCTGAACCCATCGCTCTTGACCTCAGCTTCTGTAGCAGAATGCAAATAGCCCGACTTCTAAACGCAAGACCAGAGATCTGGAGGTTCATCGACAACCGGGACCAAATTTGCTACCCGGAAAGCCAATTAGAAATGGAAATGAATGATGAACGGAAGGACATAATAGAAGCACGGATAGAAGCTGAATATGCACGAACAAGGCTTCGTAAACCATTTGACCCGGACACGGGTAACTGATGAGCCGTGGAACTGGTAGGTCGGGTACGGGTATGGGCATGGTTTGGTAGTCGTTTCATGAAACTTTTTATTATTATTATTATTATTATTATTATTATTATTATTATTATTATTATTATTATTATTATTATTATTATTATTATTATTATTATGTGTGTTTTAAATAATTTACTTTCGGTCGTACTTGTTTATTTGTTGGTTTGGTTGTTTACTTTTATGGCCGTAGGTGCCAAGACATTATGGTAGGTACTAAGTTAGCCCGATAGGGCAAGGGATGGATGGTTCCATACCCAATCTTCAGCAAATTATGCTTGGTTGTTTGTGGTTGTTTGTAGTTTTATTTTATACAGGTACAAAAACAGGAAAACGAATGATAAACAGGGGACACGCTGTCGAAATTTTGTTAACCCGTAGCGAAGTAACTCTCCATATTAACCCACTATACTCAATTAGAATTTTTATATTTTCACAAATCTTTTCACATTGAGGACAATGTGAGATTCAAGTGTGGAGAGGGGGAATTACTTGACCAATTATTTGTACAAATAGTTATAAAAATTCTCTAATCAACAAATATTTTTGCAGCAAACAAAGATTATCTTTTATAAAACCTGAAGAGAAATCCAAGAAAATATTTTTTGCAAATAACCAATTACTACTCCAATAACAAAAGGAAAGTGAAAAGAAGTAAAAAGAAGTTCTGTAATAATTGAGAATAAATTTATGCAAAATATGGCGTTAATACCCAATTCCTCCGTTACTGTAAGATAAACCTCATGCCATATAAAATATTTTTCGGAAGCTTTGAGTGAGTCACATGTTTCGTGTGATTTAGAACTTGTCGCAATTATTCAATTCAAGACCGCACGAAGCATTGTGTAAAGAAGAAGGTAATATTGTCACAATCCCATCAAACCATTCTCCAAATTACAAAACCCAAAAACCTTAACCAAAACCCTACCACTTTATCCATCTCACCGGTAAAAATAAAACACTGGTCTTTTTACCGGCAGACCCTAAAGAACTGGAAATGCATTCTTTCGATTTCTATTTCCTTTTGCTGCATACATTTCACAAAACCTTGGTTGCCTCCAGTACTTAGGGAGATAATCTTTCTCTTTAGAAATGAGGTGAGGAAAAAGTGGCGCTCAAGACGAACAAAGGCCACCATTTTGTGGAATTTCCAAAAACGCACTGAAGAGAAGAGCAAAAAGATACGAACGATGTTTAGGTTGCGAAAACTGGTCCCACGAAGGAAGATGTAAAAAGAGTCAAACTCAGTCTCAGCATGAATATACCGAACTAATGAGGGTGGGGGCTATTAGGCTCAAAGCCGAACAGTCCACTAGAGATGGAAAGTTATGTTCAGAACAGGATTGAGGAAGAACTGATACACATCCTTGACAAAACTGGTCTTGACGATCTGACCTTAAAAGAGTCATTAGGTCTCTAAAAAAATTTTTAAAAAAATTATATATATATTTTATAGTTTTCAGGAGAAAAAGCTAACCATCGAAGACATCTCAGAATCCCCGACAATCAGAAAAACTTGTATTTACCATCCTCAACCAAGAGCCCTTATCCACCACAAAATACCAAAATTCCAACTCACACAAAACCAACCCGTATTACCTTCTGATTTATGCAACCCCTTCACAAAGGTGGAGATTTGAACTTGTTACAAGCTTATTTATCACAGGTTGCATTATGACTAAGAGTGTTCACATACATACATCATAGGTATGATCAGATATAAAAATCGAAGTGTGAGTGAACATTGAGAGAACGTGACATTTTGCATAAACGGAAAGCTCATAAAAAACAAAATTTCCTTTTTATAAATCACTAATACGAATTAGGATTGGTCATTTTGTTTCCATTTTCTTGGAGCTCGCTTAAGGGATGGCTATAATCCAAGTTTGTTGGTTTTCTAGAGAATATTTATAAAAAGATTGCTTGAGGACAAGCAATGTTCAAGTAGTGGGGATGTTTGATGTACATAAAATTATATATCTTTTCGGCATCAAATAATCTCTAAAAAACTGCAATTTTCTATTAAATAACATAGGCTACTTATCATAATAAAATGTAATTTCAGGTGAAACCAAGCCCCAAATGAAGAAACAAGCGAAAAGACGAAGAAAAACGAAAGAAAACACAAGAAAAAACAAGAAACACGCCCCCCATGCCTCAAGAAACACGCCCCATGCTTCTGAACACCAGAAAAGACAAAAATCTACAAGAAAAGACAAAAACTGGGAACAAAAGCACGGGGCCGTGCCTCTCAACCACGGGGCCTTGGTCGTCTACAAGAAAAGACAGAAAATGAATTTGGCACATGTCATAAAAAATGCACGGTGGCGTGCCTACGTAAGCACGGGGGCCGTGCTTCTCACTCCAGATTTCCTATAAATAGTGTGCTCATTTTGCACTCATTTGGTGTGCCTTGAAAAGAGTTCTATACGGTTTTCTCTTATAAAAACACACACTAACACTCATATTGAAGATCTAGTGAAGAGTTTGAAGGCTTGGAGGTCATCACCATCAACCATCATCATCATTAAGAAGGAAGATTCATCTACATTTGGTTTGATTGTTCTAGTTTAGTCATTTGTTTGTTATCATTATCCATCCTAATGTTAATCACCATGCTCATTATGAGCTAAAACTCCATTTACCATCTAAAATCTATGAAGAAGCTTTGTTTTACTTGAATGATTATTTAAAACATGTGATGTAGTCTAGTAAAGTACATGGTTATCTTACAATCTTATCTTTTGATGAGAGAAATGTTTTCAGCATCTTAAAATACTAATTCAAAGTTTGTGATTGTCAATTATATTGAAAATCGTTCATGATCGATTCATGTTCTTAAAAGATAGAAATACTTTGATACATTATCGAAACATGGATCCTTATATTGTACTTAGAAATGATGAGATATAAGTTAAGATGTATTTCTCTAAGTCTTAGTAATCCGAATATGGCTTTGCTTAGGATATCATGCTTGTTAAAGAAATCATATGTTAACGGAATGTGTAATTATAACCAACATAAATCAACCAAGGGGAGGTTGTGTGACTAAACTACAACCACCCGAAGTTGTTAGAATTGGTATTTGAGAAATCGAAATCAATGCTAATCTTTCTACTTTACGAAACTACTTGCTAACTTAAATTGACAGTCTTGAGGTAGCATGACATTAGGAAAGGGTGGACTTTAAAATGCGCATGTTACCTCCTTAATGCCAAAGATGCTCACTTAAGGCTTAAGGAGCTATCTATCATATATTGCTACGACAAGTTTACCACATGTTTGAATATTAATTATCAATGCTAAAATGGAGTGGATTCTTAATCTTAGATGGTAACCTTCACGTAATTGAACTACTCATTTAGAATCTCTCGTCTTGGTCACCTATATATTATATATAAGTATTTATATTTTATAAAAAGTTCAAAAATTAACCCCAAAATGATTAAAACCTCCGATTAAAGTAAAAAAAACGATTTATCATTAAAAACATATGTTTCCACGGATCGATACTTGGTTCTTACTCAATACTATTCTACATATACGATAGGTACACTTGCCTATTTTGTGTGTGTTTAGTCTTTGTAGAAATCACTTTTATAAATTTAAAAACACGATCTTGTGCAAAAAGCTAAATATCCAATCCATTACATTTTTACAATCCACTCGCACACGTAACATCAACTCGTTATTAATAGTAAACCACTTTAATGACTCATATGCTGTTAAAGGTGAAAATGTTGGGGCAGATGCTTTGGCAAATCTAGCTTCATCCTTGAAGATCTCGGAAGCTACCAAAATTCCAATCATCCGTATATTCTCACTAGCAATAGGAGACCAAGAGGTTGAGGAAGGGTAACAACTGACAAAGAGATTGTTCTTTGGGATCCATTATCCTCAAATAATCAAGGATCCTGGATCCTCCCGATCAAGAAATTCATTCAAAATAGAGAGATTCCCGCTACAGAGAATCCTAAAACCTTCAAACTTAAGGTATCACAATACATTTAATGTGTAGTAAAACACACTTACTTTCCTTATGATTTTATCATGGTTTTTATGCTTAATTGTTTATTTTATGAAAATATTGGGGGGTTAAGTGCAATAATTTACAAAGTTTAAATGTTAATTGTAGGTTTATGAAAGATGGTGAAAAAAGAGTTAAGTTGGAAGACTTTAGGGGCCTTTTTGGTCAAGTTTCAAAGCTACAACTCAAGGCCCGACCCAAGCCCACAAGTTAGAAGCCTTGCATGATATTATATTAAGTTAATTAACTTAATTCTCAGCCATTATCCAGCCAAAATCCCCGAAAATAAAAAAAAACCCTAACTCCTTCATTAATTCCGATCTGGCAGCAGCAAAAGGAGAAGAAAAAAAAAAGAAGAGTTTGGCGGCTGTGGTGGTTGTGACGGCTGGAGAGGAAGAAGAACACCAAGGAGACTCTTGTGCAGCTGCTAGGCATCAAATACATCCATAAACTCAGCCATATAACCCTAAGTAATCATTCATAAACTTTGTTTCTTGTTCAAGAACCCTAACTAGTTGAATTGATCTTTTTCTTTGGATTGTTTTGCAAGTAATCGATTGTTTGACTTTGATTTAGTTTATTCTTGGATCTTGAATGAGTTTGATTATGTTTATGATGATGTTTATGATGTTTTAACTTGAATGTTAATGGCTGTCCAAAATTAATGAGTAGCTAATCTTGTTTGTTCTACCTAGGTTTGATGAGTATTGTTAGGTTTTTGACTAGTAATATGGATTGTTAATGATCATGGCTTAAATTTTTAATGTAAAGTTTGATTTAAACAATAAATTAGATTGTGTTTAGTGGCTGTGTTTTGTTTTGATTATACCTAATAACCTCGTGCTTTAATTAATTGAATCGGTTTTGATTAGTTGTTGCATGTTTAAGGCTCTTTACTTTGTGTTTAGGTTTTGTTTGCGGGGTGTACAGCCGTAGGGATAAGTGGGTAAATTAATTAGATAAAATCAGTTGTGAAACACCTTCTTAAAGATCGAGAGGTGATAAGAAGTAAACTCGTCTCATTACTTTTACTTGTTAGAATTAAGATCGCGCGAGAGTGGGTTTTTGTTCTTGTCGGGTTTGGGTGTTTGAGCGATTAGTTGGTCTAGTTTAAGTTAAGTTGAATTGTTTCCTCTATTCTTGGTTGCGTAGTATTCGTTTCCATTAGGCTAGTGTGTGGGTGAGACCGAGAGGTGAGTCGGCATTAGAACACGTTAATAATTTGTTTCCCGGTTTGTTCTTAAAATTCTACTAAGATAAGTTAGAGTTTGTTAGTGAGACCGAGAGGTGATCTGACCTTATTGAGCGAACCTTAGTTGTGTCATCCTTTAGAACCGGTGTCGTGAGAGTTTTCAATCCATTGTCTTGTCATCTCCTTCAATATGATTCTTACCTAGGTAGACGTTTTTATCACTTGCAGTCAAAGTTTCCGAAGTTTTTGTCAAAAGTTTTCATTTACTTAAGTTAAGTAGTTAAATTATAATCTAAAAAAAAATCAATTAAATATTTTGGTGAGTCTTGGTTAGAGTTTAGTGATTATAAAATGTTTTCACGTGTCTTCGAGTTCGATATTCGGACTTTCCTCATCTGTGCTATACGCGACCGGTACACTTGCCGTTTGTGTGAACTAGGATAGATTTTTTTGGTTTTTAAAGCTTACTTGCGACTTTGTGTTTTATTTATATATATATATATATATATATATATATATATATATATATATATCTATTTTTCGAACATCAAGTTTTTGGCGCCGTTGCCTGGGGACACGGTTTGAGGCGTATTAAGAACGACTCGAGTTAGGACTTGCCTTGTTTACTACTTGTCTTTCTTATTTGTTTTGTTTGTTAGTTTAAAATAGTTTAGCTAATTATAGTTTCTTTTATTTATTTTAATAGTTGTATGCGACGTACTCGATCTCTAGGACCCACCAGAAGTTGAAGGATTTTCCCGAACCAGAGAGAGAGCTTCTTGAGAGACGTCGTACAAAACCGTCTTCCAGTTCATCTATATCCGTCGGTAATACGTTCTCTTCTCCTACTTTTTCTGAACCCGTCGTTAGGGATAGGATTATGGGCGACGCGAATCCACCACCGAGGTGGACAGTTGCAGACCGGGCCCGTCCGGTTCGATGCTGGCGCGAGATCCAGCATTGCTCCAACAGCTATAGGAGTTCAAACGACTTGGCAGATTCCATCTAATGTTCTGAACACGATTGCTCATTCTGCTCAATTTCACGGGTTACTCCATGAGAACCCACATGCTCATATCACTCGCATCACACGAATTTGCGACACGTTTCATCTTGCTGGGCCTATCCGAAGACGCTATAAAACTCTGAATCTTTCCGTTCTCACTGGTTTGATCATGCGAGTCTGTGGCTTGAGTCCCTCCCACAGGGATCCATTGCTACTTGGACTGCCATGCAGACCCAATTTCTTGAAAAAATACGATCCTCCGGCTAAGGCTCGCTCGTTTGCGTAACCAAATTCATTCTTTCCAGATGGAGGACACCGAGAGCTTCTACGAGGCGTGGGAAAGGTTCAAAAAATCTACTTGCGTTATGTCCAAAACCACGGCCTACAAGACTGGGCGGTTGTTGAGAAGTTCTACAACGGAGTGACCGTACGCAACTAAGAGTATGCTCGACACAGCTGCAGGAGGTAACCTACTGACAACGAAGGATACGGATGAGTGCGTTGCCTTGTTTAACGGTTTAGCCATGAGTGGATACCAGCGACCACCAGTTAAGAGTACCAAAACCGTCGATTCCCTATCACGTGGCATGCATATCGGTCGACACGAGCACCGCACTTGCGACACAAGTTGAAGCGTTAGCAAAGATCGTGAAAGGACTTGCAGGTGAAAAGTAATTTATGCAAGATCTATAGAGGGGGACATGATACTGTTCAGTGCCCGGTAGGTTTCCAGGAGGAGACAATCGACTTCGTTAATAATCCAAACCGAAATCAACATTCTTTCAATTCTTATAATTCGGGGTGGAGAGGTAACCAAAAATTCCAACTGGAGGAACGGAAATCAGTCCGGCTTCCAAGCAACGTCAGAGCCTATTCCAGGATTCCGGGTGAGGGAACGAGTTAGTGGGGGAGAAGAAGCCCACGTTAGAGGAGATGATGGCACAGCAGACACAGATGCTGTTGTAAATCATGACTCGAGAGGACTCCCGTCACAAAGAAACTCAAGAGAAATTCCGGGAGCACGAGTCATTCATGAGAAATCATGGAGCGTCAATTCAAAATCTTGAGCGTCAGATGGGAGAGATAGCAAGTCGTCTAAATGAGAGGTCACCAGGTATACTTCCAAGTAACACTGAACAAAATCCGAAGGCGTTCGCGAAGGCTGTGACGACAAGGAGCGGTGCAGGGGCACGTAGCGAGCCCGTGATTCAAGAGGCGACGAGAGGAGTCGTTAACAAGCCTGCGGTAGATGTAGAGGAGCAGGTAGACGAGGAGATTCAGTTGGAGTCTCCACCGGCCAAGGTGCATCAGAGGCACAGCCCCGGAAGTTCAGCACAGGCCGAGAGCCAACCATTACCCAGCACACCACCGAGAGTCTACAAACCCAGACTCCCATATCCCGGGAGTGTCCGTAGGGATAGAGACGAGGAGCAGAACTCCAAATTCCTTGATCTTCTGAAGCAACTTCATCTTAATATTCCTTTCCTTGAGGCACTTACGCAAATGCCCAAATACGCAAAGTTTCTTAAGGATATTCTTTCGAAACAAAGAGAAGTTAGCCGAAGTCTCTTCCATTCCCCTGAGTGCTGGTTGCTCTGCAGTCTTGCAGAGAAAGTTACCAGAAAAAGATGTCTGATCCTGGGAGTTTCACAATTCCCTGCATCTTGAGTGATAATACGGTCGTCATGCGCTGGCAGATCTTGGTGCCAGTATTAATCTCATGCCGTTATTCCGTGTATCGCAAGTTGGGTCTAGGCGAACCGAGGCCTACCCGTAATGAGTATCCAGCTTGCTGATCGTTCTGTGAAATACCCCCGAGGGGTGGTCGAGAACATGCTTGTTCGTGTCGACAAGTTTCATCTTCCCGGTAGACTTTGTCATCCTGGACATGAACGATGACGATAGTGTCCCACTCATTTTGGGCCGACCATTCCTTGCCACTGCACAGGCATTGATCGATTGTCTGCGAGGGTAAATTAATCTTAAGAGTTGGGGATGAGAACGTCACCTTTGACGTTCGACAGTCACTGAAACACCCCAAGTCTGCTGATGACTCCTTATACTTCATTGATACCATCATGGAGCATGTCGGGGGAGTTTCTTAGCGAAATTTGTGGAGGATCTGCCTCCGACACTCCAGATTCTCGATAGGGAGATTCCAGAGATTGAAATGGTTTGCCGTAACCAATCAGTCCTTAAATGACGACACCGAGTCGCATACCCCCTGAATCTGGTGTGTCTGCTGAGATCGTACGAGACGATCCAATGGACCGACCTTCGATCGAGAGTCCTCCTCTTTCCTTAGAGCTTAAGGATTTACCTTCCCATATTGAGTATGCATTTTTAGATGAAGAGAGGAAGCTTCCGGTTATCATTGCATCTGCGTTGACCTGAGGTCGAGAAGGAGAAGTTGTTGAGTGTGCTTACGAGAGCACAAGGAGGCTATTGCTTGGAAGATTATCGACATCAAGGGTATCAACCCATCGTTTTGCACTCATAAAATCCTCATGGAGGAAAATTTCAAAACTGTCGTCCAGCCGCAACGGCGGCTTAATCCGAAAATGCAAGAGGTCGTAAAGAAGGAGATCATTAAACTCCTTGATGCGGGGGATCATTTTCCCCATTTCTGATAGTGCTTGGGTATGTCCAGTCCAAGTAGTTCCTAAAAAGGGTGGCATGACTGTCGTCACCAATGAGAGGAACGAACTTATTCCCACGAGGACTGTGACGGGATGACGAGTCTGCATCGACTATCGCCGATTGAATGATGCCACCAGAAAGACCACTTTCCTCTCCCATTCATTGATCAGATGTTAGAGCGTTTAGCAGGTCAGCGGTACTACTGCTTCCTAGATGGTTTCTCCGGGTACTTCCAGGTTCCGATAGTTCCCGACGATCAGGATAAAACCACTTTCACCTGCCCTTACGGAACGTTTGCTTACAAACGTATACCGTTCGGACTTTGTAACGCTCCGGCCACATTCCAGAGGTGTATGGTGGCCATTTTCCATGATATGATCGAGGACTCCATGGAGGTGTTCATGGACGATTTTTCCGTATTTGGGAGTTCCTTCGA